>NC_081185.1:99136273-99316273 GCF_029867415.1 Vicia villosa | reverse complement strand
CTCTAAAATAATGTCCCCAGTGTTACACGAACAGAGCATGACACGGACCCAACTGACTCTAACGAATTATTTGACGAGCTAATCCTCACCAAGTACAAAGCTACTCCTCAATCTGAAAAATAACAACAGTAAGGGTGGGTCTCATTCACATTTAACCAATGTTATAAGATATAGATAATAAAATATCAATCACATATTATTCACCCAATTACAATTACGATCAGATTCACAACAACACAATTAGTTACAACAGATATACAATCAACGCGTATTATAACGTTGGACAATCTTCCATTCATGTTATAATAACACAAGTAGCCTAATGCAATGCAACTACATGCATGTGGTACCAAACATGGGATAACCCATCTCACCGACCCACCATCGTCAAGGATACGGCGAAACCCACTCACTAATTCCACACAATGGGAATTATCTACCACTGATCCACCATCGTCAAGGATCAGCCACATAATGATTATGAAATGCATTCATCAACCATAACATGCTCGTCATCAACTTTAATCAACCAGATGTCATAATCATCAACCAACACAACAATCAATATCCACACACGGTTTATGCTATCCTCAACCATAACAAACACATATTTTACATCGACAATATATGTATATCAACCACCAATTACAATCACGACATCACAACAGATAAAACATTCACCATTGTACTTGTACTCATAAACTATCACCACTAATTAAAATCGAGAGTTTTAATATAAAATCGATTCACAACTCAAAACACCATTTTATTGTATAAATCATTTAATTAGCTTCGCTATGCTCGAAACGGTACCAAAATTGGACACACGGATCAAAAGTTATGACCTTCAGAATATTTTTCAAAAATTGCATGCAGTGCGTCGATGCATAGCCTCCTTCAGGTTGACGCATAGAACTTCTACCACTCTCGGGTAAGCGCATGCTGGCACTATAGGTTGACGCATATTGACACTCAGGTCGATGCAACTGACACTTAGGTCGACGCATGTTGCGTTTTATGCAGAATTTTGCTGCGATTTTGACGTCCTTCCACTCTCAATCTCAGTCCAATCACACCATTATCATACCCACATCAAAACATCATCAAGTGACATAATATACTATAATTATAACACATTTCAAACATTCAATTAGCACCATACATGATCAAGACAACCAATATTAACTAATTCCCCAAAACCTAACATCCCACAACCTAAACATAACCTAATTGATATAAACAACATGATCAATACATCCTACTACCTATAACCCCATAATAGAAGATAAATGGAAGAGTCCCCCTTACTTAAAGGTTGATTCTTCTCTCTTCCTCTCTTCACACTTCTCCGCTTCTCTACTCTTTCACGTGTTTTCTCTTTTCCCAAATGTTGTAACCTTCTCTATTCCACAACTCCCTTCTATTTTATTAAAAATAGAATAACTTTAGTTAATGGGCTTAATAAGTTAACACCTCCCTTTTCATTAACCACCATACGATTCCAATAGCTATATTTCCAATATTTCCAATAATTCTCATAACATCAATTATTCCAATTAAATAATGATCCTATTTAAATTAAATAATTAGAAATAATTTTTGGGGTGTTACAATTCACCCTCTCTAGTTTAAATCAAAATCTTTCAAATTCTCATCATACTTAAAGTACATTTTTCATTTCATTTTTAAACTTTCATTCACTCAAGCATTCATACTCTCATTCAACTTCCATCATCGAGCATCCATGTTCATCAATCCTCTTCCAACCTTCATCTCATCATGGATAATTTAAAAAATGCCTCTGACAAGCAAAAAGGGTAAGCATCCAAGTGCTTCATCTTCATCTCCTCCATCAATTCCAAAATCAAAGAGACCAAGAGCAGAGCTTACAAAGAACTTGCAAAGGACTCATCCAAGCTTAAGGTTAAGGTAATCTTGCCTAATTATTCTAGTCCTGATTCTTCTTCTTCTTCTTCTTCTTCTACTCCATACTTTTCCTCTTTAATTAATAAAGTTAGTCATCTCCTCTTCATGAGTGACTTCAAGAGATTTTATGAGTTGTATTTTGAAAAAAATTGAGTTTTTTTAGCAAAAACTGGAGTTATATTTTCTTTAAAAAATTGACAAGGACAAGTTGTTGATTTTGGAGTTGAACAAGAAACTCAATCTGCGCCATGTAAAGGAATTCTAATTTAATATGTATAGCACTAAAATTTGATTAGTGTATCCATTTAATGGAAATATGATTAAATTCACTTTTGATGGTTTTGTTGAAGTCCTTGGTCTAGAGTGCAAAGGCATTGATGTGAAACCTATCAACCACACACATGATTTCAGCGTGCAAGGTGTATGGACTGTACTGTGAATCACCTCTTACATTCAATAAGATATGTATATATATTACAATGCTTTTTTTTCTTGATCACGTCTTCCAACATGTGCGTGCCTTGAATCACAAACTAGAAAACTTAAATTGAGGAGTTTTTACGCTTGATTTGAATCAATAATACAATTGGAACCCACAATTTTGGCACTATATTCTTGATTCTATGATTTCAAATCATGATTCTCTTTGGCCCGATTCATGATCAAACAAATTTTGAAAAACTAAGTATTATACAAATGAAGTATTTACTTGACTAGAATCATAAATATCCAATCATAATTCAAGTCAAAGCTCATAAGTTCAAATTTTATCACCTTGATTCAAGTTATATTTTCATCTGATTAAAATCATAACTATTTGATTTGACTCTAATTTGTGTCTGTCCTCTAACACATATATAAATAACATTATCTTTTTCTCCGAAAAACAACAGTGTAATTCAATACACATTCTCAAAGTTAGTAGCTTGCAAAGTATGTAATTCATGAACAAGATCAAATTTTAATTTTTGAAATCTTGAGAGAAACTGTATGTTATTCCTTTCACAGTCATTTCTTCTCCTTGTTTCAACCTTGTGAAAAACTTCCTAAAATGTTGTTCTTGTTAGATCTAGTTGTGTGAGCTTCTTTAGATAACCTCATATTTAAACTTGAACCAATAAAACCATTGTTGTTGTACTTAACTCTAAAGATTGTATGTGAGTTGTAGATACAATGTACATTAGAGAAGTTAATGTTTTTTGTGAAGTTTTTATGTGTGTATTAGGATAAAGAATCATTTTGTGTCCATGGTGTAACGCCCCGAATTTAATTAATTATTTAATTAAATTATTAAGGATTTATTCGTTGGAATTAGTTGAAGTTGGGATTTATCGGTATTATTCTAAAGGCGTAATTTGGATTAATATGTTGATTTGAGCAGTTAAGTTGTGGTCGGATTAGTCGGAGAAATACAATTACGAGTTGGTATTAATTAAGTTAAGGAGCAATGTAGTTGGGGAATATTATTGGGAATAATATTCGTTATGTTATGTGGTTATTTAATTATGTGTGTTATTTGGCTTAATCGAGTAATTAGCGGAATACTATGAATTGGGCCTATATAGAAAATGAGATTGGTTTGTGGGTTAAGCCCAATTAAGAAAAGAAGGATAGTAAGAGAGTTAGGTTTTTAGAGACATAACTCTCATTTGGAGAAAGAAGAGAAAGAAGAGAAAGAAGGGAAGAAAGAGGGAAACTATGGCTTGAAGAGGAATGACTCTATTGTAGAAGGTGAAGCTTTTGCTAAGGTAAGGGTGGGGTTCTTACTCTCTAAGGGTTGGCATGATGATGTTTATGGTGGGTTAGATTGTATGTTTTTCTCCATGGATGTGTGAGTTTGAAATTGTTAGGATTTAAGATTGAATCTATGGAATTGTGCCATTAATCATGTTGTTGATGTTTGTGTATGAACCCATGATTAGAAATATGTTAAGGAACCTTAATTGTGTGGTAATTGCTTTCAATTGATGCATAAATGGTGTATGGGTTAATGGGTGCTGTATGAGGGGATTAGGGAAGAAAAATGGTGATTTTAGGGTTTCTACGAAGCTTAGGTCGACCTACACAGAGGTTTGCGTCGACCTGTGCAGCCTAAAAGGCAAAAATCTGGGTTTTCTGATGAATGCGTCGACCTATTGGGTCAGCGTGCGCATACCCGAGGGGGACAAAAACGTTTTTGCGTCGACCAGAAGATCCTTTGCGTCGACCTACAGATTTCCAAATTTTGACAGATTTTGTAAGGACCATAACTTTTGATCCGTAACTCCGTTTTAGGCGTTAGAAAGCTAACGCAATGAACTATACCATGATGCAATAAAATGATCCATATGATATAGTTTCCTATTATGTTCATTATGATTAAGTGATGAACTATGTTGTGTTAATATATGAAGTATGCTCTTTGCGATGAATTGACATAACTATGTTGTAGTATAACTTGATGTATGTTTTCTTATGATGATACAATAATATTGAGATAATGATATGTACCTTCCGTATGATGAGATAATGATGTATGTGATGATATGTATAATAGATAAAGATGTTGTATGCTATATGCGATTAATTGTGCGTATTTGATATGTATGAGTCGACGATGGTGCCATGTGATGAATTAACAATATATATGAAGTTGAATATAGCATATTATGATGATTACTTGAATTAAGGAATATAATTAACGTGTTGATGTTGTTGGAAATATGATGAATTGTTGATGTTTGTTATAATATGATGAATTTGTTGTTGTTGTTGTTAACATGATGAATTTGTTGTCGTTGTCGCTAGTATGTGGAAATCATTGTTGTTGTCGTAGACCGTATGGTCAATGTCGATAAGTTGTATTGTGACGTATTATGAGGTGAATTATCGTTGTATGACGATGCAACATAGTGGCGCGATTGTGAAGTGATGCATTCTTATGTATGATGATGATTTTGTTGTTGTTGAAGTTCGACATTATATTGATAATGTTCGATGGTGATTTAGACGATGTTGTGACATATTGTTTATGTGGTTTGTATGGATGTTGCATTTATTGAGTCACATCCATTGCATAAAGAGACGGTGGCCTTAATGGAAAAAGCGACGATGGCCTTAATGGCAAATAGCGACGGTGTGCCCAATGGCAAATTTTGAGACGGTGGGAGTTTTACTCCAAATGGTACCACATGCATTTGCACAAGTTTGAGTCACATTCGAGTCGCATTTAAATTGCATTTGAATTGTGTTTGTATTGTCGTGATGTGTTGGAATCTTACTTGTGAATTGCATAAATTGGCATGGTTGATTGTTGACATTGTTGCCATTTCATGAGTTGATTATGTGATTGGAATTGTTGAGACGATGATATGTTTGTTGTGACGTGATGATAGTATAATTATGAATTTGAATATGTTGTCCTAATTGATTAATGACATTATTGCCGTTTTTGAAAGTTGTATTATATTGATAAGTTGTTTTGCGATGAAAACATGTTGTGATATGTTATGTGATGCGAAGTGGTGAAAGTATGTATGATCTATATCTCCTATATTAATTATCATGCATTCCTTTATATTGTAAGATATATCACCCCTTTGTTGATATTTCCCCTACCATGGGAAATGGGCAGGTACTCAAGATTAGTCGTGGATGTTCGAGGTTATTGATGTGAAGTTTTTATGTTGCTTTATGGCAAGTCGAGTCAGTGTCCATTGCTCTAATACGTAGCACTCGGGGGGATTAGTCGTTATTACTTGATTATTGTATTCCATGATGACATTTGTGTTAAGTTGAATTGGAAGTGTTTCAACATCTAGAAGCAACATGTCAAAGAAGATGTCGAAACATGTTCCATTCGACATCGCGCTAGGGCTTATCTTTCAGTTACTTCAGACTCAAGAAATTGACAGCTGCAGAATATTACTAACCAATATTATGCAATCACATGTGGCACAAAGAATAATCTGGAAGAATCAAATCAGCTTATGTTTGAATGAAGACTTTCTAATTTTGGAGATTTATTAGGAAGATTTGATTGAAGACCTATTTTGTAGGAGAATCTTTTGGAGATTTTTTTACAGCTAATGAAGCTGTAATTAGAAGCCCAAGTCCAGTTAGGAATAGGTTGTAAATAGAAGTTTTGTGACATAGGTTTAGAAATCAACCAATATGTAAAATTATAAGGGTTGTGTTGGTTGGTGAAACCACCCGGTCTGTGGGACAGTCAGCTTGTTCTCACTCAAAAGCCTGTAGGTAATGAGTTGAGTATTGTTCTTGGAGGAAACTTTTAAGCAACTCCAAGATTGTGTTCTTAGTCTAGAGTCAAGGATGAGTATGGAGGAAGTGCAGCTTCCTTCCTGACATAAGAGTGTGTCTCCTCATCATGGAAGTGTATCTTCTATTCTGTGAACACAGGATTGTGGAAATTAGGCCATTGTTACAGCTCCTGGGACTGGAAAACTGTACAACACCATTGCGATGGTTGGAAGTGGTATGGAGATACTCCATATCTAGGGAGGACCTAGGTAGAGGTTGCATTGGGTAGGAATTAAGTGAGAAGTTGTAAACGGGGGAGTTTAACTTTAAATTGATACTACTGATAGTGGATCTCATTCCTAGTTTGGTATGCCCCCGGAGTAGGTGTGTTTGTCACCGAACTGGGTAAACAATTTTGTGTGCACTTTACTTTTCAGCAACTACTTTAATTGCCTTTATCTTGTATATGTTGTTGACAACAGACCATAAGTCTCGACATCCTATTGGACATCTGAGTTCTGCTATACCAGAATTTCAAATATATAATAATAAAAATTGTGCAATGCACAAGTTATATAACTTACCACAAAATATTATAAGTTTAACTTTTAGAAATTTTATCAAAAAATTCTTAAAATTAATATTTAAATTTTGTGTTACTATAATAATAAAAGTATGAATGATTCAATTTTTATGGTAAATAAAAGATAAAATTATATAAAAGAATAATATTAATAAAAACATCTTGATGTGATGTAATAGTTATAATTTAAAACCAATAATATAGTTTAACATGTTAATAATTTATCTTGAGGAGTCAGAACAAGTGAGCCAACAGCGACGATGTGATTTTTGGTGATGGTTGAGAAAAAAACAGGGGTTGTACCTGCAAGGCACTTCGATCAAAGTAAGAATGTGAGCAAAGGTACATCAAAAAGTATATGATTTTGGGTAAGAGACTCAATACCTTTCCCTCAAGGAGGTGAGGACTATTTATAATGCTTTCCCTAGCGCATGGCTATTGAGCCTGATATTTTGGGATGGGCGTGATTTTAGGGTCCAAAATGAGGGTGACGATTAGATTAGTCCTCGTATATTCGGGAAGAGCGATCTAGCCATTGGCAAGAAGGAAGTGCAGCCTCAACTTGCCCACGTGTATGGACCAACGCTTTTTGGGACGTTCTCCACTTATGAGAGAATTGCGCCGATTCTGATAATTGTGCTAGTCCAGAACAAGAGGCCCCCAAGTTCTTGCTTCTGGGCGTGGGAGAGATGACTTAAGGTTAGATCAGGTATGTGAAGGGGAGAAATGGCAAGGAGAATGTTGTTCATAAGAGCGGAACAAAGTGATGAAGCATTGTGTTCGGTGAATGGAGAGATAGACAGTTAGCGGAATGTGTAAAGATGGCGTGTGTGTGCTCGCCTCGAGCTTTGTGTTGCATTTAATGTGTTAGTTTTGTTTGGTTTGGTTTGGTTTTATTTCTAAAAGTCCACTGAACCAAACCAAACCGCAAATTTTTTTTCTCTTGCGGATCGAATAATTTTTAGCGTCAAAACCGCCCAGACCGCACCGCGAACATCCCTAGTAACAAACATATATTACGCTAAAATTTGGCATTTGAACATTAATAGCTCATGTGGCAAACAACTCGCCTTTTATTTTAAGTGTTACGGGTTCGAATACATAGTCCCTTATATATTCCCTTTGCCATTTAGTAATTATTCTTCAAATTTTTTATAAAAAAAATTAATTAAACAACAAATTTCATAATAATTTTGATATATATTTTTATTTTAGTTTAAGTCTTTTTTATAAATATTATAATTTATATTATTATTAGAATAAAATTAATTATAGTTATCAAGTTAAAAATAACAAAAAGGACTTGGATTAAATTAACACAATATGGATGTGACACGTCATCAATTGAGCTGCCAAATCATTAAAATTTGACCTAAAAACGAAAGAGGGACTAAAATCCCGAAAAAAGTAAAAGAGGGACAAAAACTCTGAATTATAAAATAGAGAGACCAAATTCAAAAAATATAAAAATAGAGAGACCAAAATTGCAATTAAACCATTAAATTATTTATCAATTCTCTTAACTTGCATATCTTCTTTTTGGATTTAGGTCTTCTCAATTTTTATTTATCACTTTCTCCCATCATAAATTTTAACTATTTAATTAAAGTAAAATAATAAAACTACAAAGACTAATATGCTTAAAATATATATAATTTTTTTTAAAGAAAACAATATTCTTATATATAAAATTAACTATTAATTGACAAATTATTTAATTATAATTTTTTTTAAATTATTATTTTAACACAGTCAACTACTAAGTATATTATTGATTAAAAAATTGTTTTTCTTAAATTATAGTATGGGGAATAAAATTTAATTTTGTGATATTGTTAAAGTAATTTGGTATGCTTTATATAACTAAAAATAATTGAGTTTGTTTTGTATATTAAAAAAAATCGGTTATATTTTATATAGTTACTATGTTTCTTAATTTGTGAGAAAGGTACAAAACAACTTATATTTTAAGACGGAGGAAGAAATATATTTAAAGCTAAATATTAATTTTATATTTTATCTCGTACTCGAGGTCCAGTTTGATCCCTTAATTGTTTTTAAATTATTTTGATCCCTCAACTTTTCAAAATGTTTCATGTTAGTCCTTACCATTCATTCTCTTAGTCAAAGACAATCAATAAGACTATATATCACTGACTTGGAATGTCACGTGGCTTAGACCAATTTTGTAAATGATTTAGCAACAACAAAATTTGTCATTAAATTTTGTTTTTGGGTATTTATTAGGGTTCTTCGTCTTTTCCCCAATTTTGTAAAATGTGACAGTATGTCAATATTAGCTTAATTAGCTTGCATTACTTAATTGAGGATATCAGAGCAGGACAGTTAAAGCTTTTTCACTGCATCAAAAAATTCCTCATGCACATATGAAATTTTCCATTAAGCCAATCTTAATGGAGATATCATAATAGGCTTGTATTTGATTATTTTCCTTTGAAGTAGAACCACGATTTTTCTCGCATGATGCATTGCATTCTATAGTGTTATATTTGTAGAAGTCCTAAATTAGGACGCCCTCGCCCAGGAATCGTATCGCCCGGGTGATGTCTCAGTGATCCTCCCAAAGACACACATGATGTGTGAGTTAAGTAAAATAGAGCTCCACTAACTCCAGAAAGATAGGTGTTCAATGACTCCCTCTGATAAGAAGGGAGCGGTTGACGCCACTAACGGGACTAAAATCTTAGGCCCAAGAGTCTCTATAAATACATCATCCCAAGGATGAAAGAAGGATCATTCTTTACACGCTAAAAAACATAGCACTAAGTTAATCATTCACGACTAACCATACCACACGGTTTCTCCCAAGCACCCCCAATTATCTGCATAACCTTTCACCTCACGTGAGCAGGACTCCTAAATTACCACCAAACATTACTATACAAGACTTCTTGTCATCGTGGGCAAGTCCTAACCACTATAATGTGTTATAAACCTACAAAGGCCTCTGATTCTCCCTGCCTTTGTAGAGGGGACACACACACCTATACTTTTTACTAGTACAATGGCGCCCACCATGGGGCCATGGTAAAACTAACCTAAGCCACACCTCTTTTTATTACTGAAATTTTGTTCCCCAAGGGGAAAGATGTCGCACGTGGTGTGCAAGAATTTGGTTCGATAAGATAAACCAGAGCCACCACAATCAACTGGTACAAGATGATTAAGCAGAAAAGTAGTAAATAACACAGAGAATCGATAACCCAGTTTGGTGAAACTGCTCCTACAGTTGGAGGGTTAAGTCCAAAACCCAAGAAAGGAAATTCACTATTAGTAGCTTAGTACATTCACTCTTACAAGCAACAACAAACCCTATGATGTCCTTGTAGGACTTGAGACTTCACATACAAAAGGGGGTGTATTGTATGGTTTGGAAAAAACTTGGTTTTCAAAACTTTTCGAGATTAAAATCAGAGTTTGAAAATATTTTTCTATTTCTAAGCAGCGGAATATAAAAATAAAGTGCGGAAAGTAAGAGAGTTAAGGAAAGAAGAAAAACACCAAGAGTTATAGAGGTTCGGTAAAAAATAAAAGACATATTCCTCTCCCTAATTGATCTTGAGAGTTTTCATTATAGACTTGAGAGCTTTTAGTAAGTGAAGCAAATGAACCCCCTTATACACGGAAATGGTGGTTGTCCTATAACCATGATAATACAAGACAAAAGATATGATCATTAGCGTCTTCTCCATATAAATTACTGAGATTGAAGTGACCAAGCTTCCTTCCCAACTGTATATTGAAGCGGTAAGTCTTCTCTCCACCAAAATAACTGAGCTCAATTTAGTTTAACAAGATAACCAATAACCTCTTAAAATTTCAACGGGATGATCTTCTAACATATGGTTTTAAACAGACTAACCATGAACCTAATGGTAAGTTCATCAATATTTATAATCTTCAACCTTTAAATAAATAAGGCTTACTAGGAGCCTTAAGGGAAGTTTATCAATATTAACGATCTTCAACCTAAATAAATATCAGGAAATAATCACACAGTCCCTAACCAAAGATTTTAATGGGTTTAGCTTCTAACCACATATTTTTATCCCTAAATGGATTGTCTTCCTCTAAGATGCATAAACAACATTTCTTAGAGAACTTATACAATGCTACTCATCCAAAATTACAAGGACACTTCACTCACAAAAGATCTTTCCTCATAAAAGCATTTGACTATAAGAACTAGTGAGAGAAAGTGAAAACAAAAACTTAGAGAGAGAGAGAGAGAGTATGTGTGTGTGTGAATACATAATTTTATTTTTGGATGAAACGAACCGAGGAATAAGACCTCTAATTTTAGGCTTGTAATCCTCCAAAAGAGGAAACAACATTAAATAAAAAATGATTGTTACTAATCGATTGAGCCAATCAATTAGCTCATTTAAATATAACGTCTTAAAATCCAAAATAGGTAAGAAATGATATGTGGTTATTGCTAAACGATTGAGTTCATTTAAATTACCTCGTTCCTTAAAAGCGCGCCAATCTAATCGATTAGATTTGGTAAAAAAATATATTCTGGCTTTTTGAATGCTCCCATCATTTTCTATGCAACTTCTATATATACTTCTCGAGGCTTATTCTTTTCAAACAAAATTATAAAAATATTTTAAGTGTAAGCGTGCTTATAGCCATCTACTTCTTTAAAGACATAACTTTTGCATTTGCAAAAGTTTCACCCACTTACTAAATTAGGAGATTTAACTCCACTAAGCCTTGTCTGATAGATTATTTTGTGTTGACACTTGCCTGAGATATCTTTTTAAGGCTTTTGATGTAATCTGTTTATTTGCCTTTGTCTGAATATTTGTTAATGTCTGAAGCTTTATCTAAAATTCTTTTAATCCTTTATCAAACCCATGGCTTGCATCTTTAACTGCTTTAAGTACATTGGTTGACTTTATCTATATCTAAAAATTTGTCAATCCATATCAAACTCATGACTTGCATCTTTAACTTCTTTAAGTACATTGGTTTACTTTCTTTATGATTGCATCTTTATTATGTGAATGTTATCTTTCTTTTCTGATCTTTTACAGTTGTCATCATGTTGCATATTTATCATGCTGAGTATTTTCTCAATTGTCATCATGTTGACATGATGTTATCTTTCTTTTCTAATCTTTTACAGTTATCATCACTTTTCATCTTTATCATGTTAGACATTATTGTACCCCAATTTTTAACCCTGAGATCCGACATCGTTTTGTGCATAGTGTGACCATCATCATTACCATCATTGTCTATATACCATTTGCTAACCAAATATACAAAAAAAAAGAGATTGTGTTTTGCTTGTTGCTTGTTTCCCAAGGTAAGTGGCTGATCAAGAGACTCAGGCAAGATTAGGGTTTTGAGACTCACAAAGGAGCTCAAGCATTCTCATATGCTCAAATGATTATCCCCAACAAAATCTAAGTCCAAGAGTGGCTCAATTCAAGATTCACAACTTCTAATTTCATCTGGTGCACAAATTATGGTTTTTGACATAAATCGTCTAGGGAGTTGACTTTTAATCAGGACATGCATCCATAGCTAAAAACATGATTCAAGGATCTCCAATAAAACATTACAATCCACTCATGTCATTCATTTGAAGAGGATATCTTGATTCAATTGAAATTCACAAGAGTACAATTCATCTAAAAAACGTCAACTGTTCAAGACTGTCTCGACTTTTAAGGAATTTGGTCAACTATGGACTTTTGAAGATCAAAATCACCAACATATGTTTATTGAAGTCGTTTGATCAAGAAAATCAATCAAGAATCAAAAATTCAACAAAAGTCAAAGTTGAAACACTTAGAAATTTTAAGTGTTTTTCAAGTATTTAGGCTATAACTTCATGTGCAAGTAGTTTCAAATTTCAAGTATGCAATTGAAAAATCTCCCAACATGAAAGTTGTAGATCCTTGTCTAATGAACAACTTTGTCATATATAAATTTATCCCAAAAAATGAATCATTTGAGAGTTATGGGATCATGAAGTTTCCAACAAAAGACTTGGAGAAATTCTAAGTGTTTGAACCTAGTTTTTTTCCTAACTTTATGGACTTTTTTCACCAAGATCCAAGATGAATCTGAAAAGGAACCAAAAACCATAGTTGAAGAGTATTGTAAGGGCTTTCCAAAGATACCTTTAGCACAAGATTTCAATGATTGAGCTAAGAGATATGAATTTATGAACATGGCACCATAACACTTGAAATTCCAAGCCATGAACATGAGAAGTTATGCTTCAAACCAATTCAAATCTGAAGAATCTATGAAGTCCAGGTCCTCTAGCTTGTTTGAAACACCATAATAAGACAATTACACTCTCTTTTGAGCTATAATCCAAGTGTCTTATGCATTGTCCAAGTGATCATTCCATTAATGGCATAAAGGCACCACTTCCATTTTAGAAAAGCAATGCTTTATGCAAAGTCCACTTCTTGAGCCACTATAATGTTTCTCCAGCAGCAAAATTTATACAAACTCAACAAGCAAGCCTCCAATGTGCATAGAAAGTCACTACAAGCATGCTTGAATTTGTACCTCACTCTTGAAACCATAAACTTCTCATTTTTTTCACCAAGAAGCCAAATGGTACTACTTTCAAACCACTTAGCCAAATGTTATGATTCCTTCACCCACAAACCCTAATTTTGGCCTTTAAATAGAGGGCCTTGCCTCTGAAACCAAACACACTAAAATTCTCCAATTATCCCCCTCACTTGAAAGTCCAAAATTTGGTCATTTGCATAAACCTAGCCATTTTGAGTTATGAGCATTCTTGGTGTTAAACAACCTTTGAGGTAGCTTCTAAACATCATTTAGAAGATGGTTATCATATTCATCACCTTCAGAAACACTCCAAACTCAAAATCACCATTAAACCTCCATTGTTAAGCATCCTTGAGCCTTAAACACCAAACTCACACTTGGCTCAAGCATTGTCCAAACTTTCACCTCAGATACCTACCATATATCATATAGAAGTTATCCAGATAACTGATTAACTTCTGTAACACTTGGAACATAGATTTCCATTTCAAACTTTTGTTGTTTGCAGGTACAGTCGAGTAGCTCATTCTAGAGATGTTGAAGTTCAAGTGAGCATCCATTTAGCCTCTATAAGGTGCCAAGAAGCTATCCAGATCATTAAATAAGCTTTGTAACATCTCTGACACAAGATTCAATCTCCAATTTCAGAGGTAATATTTTCAAACTCAAGCTCATTCATTTAGGTACTATTTTTAACAAAGCTCAATACCATTGTGTTTGGAATCATGTAAGGATCAAAAGCCCCCTGGTTTCACTCGTTTATTCATCATGTAGATCATTTAATTTTATTTTGAAGTTTTAGGGTTCATACTATTTTTCCATAAATTCATGAGCTATGGTTTGAAATAATTAGTAAATGATACATGGTTAAAATCTAAACATGATTCCCTTTTACAATTTTGAAAATGATTGAGGTTTGGAGAAGTTTGATTTTCTGAAACTTAGAATCGTGAGGTTGAAGATGAAGTTGTGTTTTTCAAATTTTCAAACTTTGTTTATTTTATTTTGAATGGTGCCAGTTTCACTAACGACTAAATCGTTTGGCTCAGTTGGTTTTGTGTGTGTTTAAGGCGTGTGTATAGGGGCGTGGGTTCGATCCACCCCTTTTACACTTTTGATTGTTTTATTTTATGTATTACCACTTACCACTTGATTCATTATATTATGTTATGAATGGGTCTTATGATCACCAATTGGCGCTTGGCCCAGTGGCTAAGTTTTGAGCTGTTGAGAGTGAGGGCGTGAGTTCAAGCCTTGGAGGGACAAAAACTATTTTTTTAGTACTAGTTTCCTTAATATATTTTCACTATTTTATTTAATTTCAACGCTTTTTTAAAATAGCAAACTAACTTAATTTTAAAACTTTTTTTGCACACTACTCATTTTACTTATCTATTTTACCAATCTAATTTAAAATCCCAAAAATATTATTTTTTTAGTCATTTAAAAATTAAATCAAAAACAAATCTTTTATATGTTTTAAAACCTTTAAAAAACATTTTCTTTTAATATTTCCACCAAGTAACTCCTAATATTTTTGTGTGAATCTATTTAGGACTAGGTTAAAGTCACATTGACAATACCATGTTCCCTTAAACCAACTCTCTTTTAGGGTTTGGTCTTCTAATCAACTTTAAAACCAATGGGACTTGTACCATGTTCCCTTATACCATATTTTTGTGCGACTTTATATGTCTATTAATCGGGAGACTGCAAGTGCACAGTCGTGTCGTGTAGTTTTACAAGATATTGAATCCAAAGGGACCAATGTCAACCTACTGTACTCTATTGTTGCTTTGTAGAGCTAAGGCTAACGATATTTTAATTCTGTTTTAGGGGGGAAATAAGACTTAGATCTAAATAAAATATTAATAGGCGGATATCGGTATGTAATTCGTTTAACTTAGGAAATCCGAAGATCCACTGGCATGGTTTTTAGTCTAACAAAAATCCTTCATTAAATAGTGTTAATTTAAAAATCCTTTTCTCAAACTCTCGTTCTATTGAATCAGACTATGATTCTAACTCGTAATGTATGCTCTCACTATCCCATTAGATTTAAAACCACTTTTTGAAAACAATAGAATCAAAAGATATCCTTTTTCAGTAAATAGTACTCATTTAAAAACTCTTATCTCAGACTCTCGCTCTGTTGATTCAGATTATGCTAGTAATCCCTAACGTACGCTTTCGCTGTCCCTCCGAGTTTAAAAGCACTTTTTGAAAATGTATAAATATCTAATCAATTTTAATACGATCTCGTTGTCCTTAAAACAAATGTCCAATGTCTACTATCCGGTTAAATATCTCAAACTCTCGCTCTGTTGATTTCTAACCTTAGTCCAGTTTTAAAATCTCAAACTTCCACTCTGTTGATTTTATAAACTTTTAATAATTTCGATTAGACACTAAAACCAGAAAAAGGTGATTTTCAGTAAAATATTATTTAAGCCAATTTATTTCGGATTCCTTCGGTTAGATTAATTTACATGCCGATATCTGATTAATTTAGCCAGACGTACCTTTTAAATTAAACATGCTTAAACAATTTTGGTTCATAATTTCAGACATATTAATTTGCATACAATAAATAATCATACAATAGTCTGAATAAATAAATAAATGCTATAAATAAGAAACCTGAGATTAGACGGTACTGGAATTAAATTTAAATCTTGAAGTACTGGAACTCTCCACCACAGGTCGGTTGATTTGCTCTTCAATTAATTATTCAGTGGGAAAAGTAAAGCAAGGAATTAAAAAGACCTTAAATCTAACATAAGGTTAGATTGGTTAAAATTACACAACAATTTTCGGTGTAAATTGTTGTGTGAAAAATAAAGAAAACTCTTAAAAACTAAGAAACGAAAATAGAAGAGTGAAATAAATTTGCAAACTACTATGAAATACGAATACTAAAAATTGAAAGCAATTGTTCGGTAAAAAAATGCCGACCCGAGCTGAATAAAATAAAGGCTATAAATAACCTTCGTGATTATTGTTTGTAGAGAAAATGTAGGGATACGTGGTCTTGTTGGATGCTTCCATTGCTGACTTCATGTGATGCAAAAATATAGGAGGTGCGTTGATCGTTTGCAAACATTTCGCTCCAAGCTTGAACGTGTACAAAATAGAATGAAAATGGGCCATGTCGTTCGTTAAGCCCAAGTGACGTGCGTCACTTGGTCAAAGTGCATGCATGACATTCGTCATGGCCTCCTTGACGGTCGTCACAGGATTCTTGCACTATTGGGCCACGTGCTCACTTCGTAGTGGGCTGGGCTGCTTTTATTTTGTTCTTTTCTTTTGGCATTTTTGCTACTTTTATACCCCCATTTCTTCATTTCCTCACAAAGTCTTCAATTAAATAGATACCTACAAGATAAAATAAATACCAGTGTAATACCAATACAAAGCAATTAAATTTAGATTAAAAATGGAAAATAATTTAAGTAAATCAAGCTACAAATGCAATACATTTACGTGTTATCAAACTCCCCCATACTTGAACTTTGCTTGTCCTCAAGCAAATGCTCAGTATGATGTTTTTCTAAACATTGGTCAGATGCACATACATGACATAAATCAACTTATACATGGTTGCATGGTGTTTTTGTTAGAGAATCTAAAGCTAGATTCATATTCCAGCACTACGGTAATGACACTAGATAATCCCATCTTACGTAAACCAGTTTTAGATGCCACTATAGCTCACCCCAAGTATTCGCCTTGTTTCACCCATTTCATTCTAGCGCAATCACATTAAGCCCTTTATCTTTACACGCACATAGCAGAACAGCCGGTTAATGGTTATGATCTTTTTAACACCATGGTTTCTGGCACAATAATGTTGCAACCTTCCCTATCCAATTGCAAGATGCGGGGGATCAGACTGTAGTCTACCCTACCAAGTTCAGTACTAGATGCTTTTGAACCACCTAACAATGGATTCTTATGTTACTTTGTAAGGCTTGCATTCGTTGGATTAAACGACCGGGTGAGGGTCGCCCAATTTAATTGGTACATTTCCTGTTTTCATAAAGCATGTAACATTTTTCTAATAATTTACCGAGATCATCCACTTATATTCTTCTACTTTCTGCGTAGTTTGTGTTGAAGACGGTGTTGACTGCTAAATAAACTACTCGGGGTTACTTCAAAACTAAAGCTCAGGGTTTCGGAATAATAGGTACTTGAACTAGTCTATCGTACTCTGGGGTTGTAGAGTGTCTAAACGATAGTGATTTCATCGAATCTTGCTACAATTTTCTAACTAGTTTTAAAGATTTGGCAACCTACATACTCGTCGAGTGGGTCAAGTTATGCATTAAACCGAAAATTTTTGTTGGGGCTCAATAAAATAAGGGAATCGGAACATACATAAATAACTTGATAAAACAAAAATTTTATTGAATGGAAATAACTAGAAGGGAAATCACAAAGGAAATATAAAAATTACTAGAAAAACAGAAGTACCTCCTCCCCCATACTTAAATCGTACATTGTCCTCAATGTATTGATAAAAGATGAAAAAGGAAGTTGGAAACTAAAATACTCATTCTTCCTCGCTTCGCCCACGAAATCTGCCACGTGTCCTTGGTCTTTTACGTGCTTGTCCACCACTTCTGGAAGATTCGGCTTCATAACTACAAGAAACAACATCATGCAGACCTTTAACACGGAGTGTCAAAGCTCTCATCTCTTCTGTCATCCCTGCGGTGAATTCTAGCATACTCTGATTGTGCCAGTGTGTTAGACGATAGGACTGGTCTAGAGGGGGGTGAATAGACCACCTTTTTCAACCTAAGAAAATTTTAGCTATTTGAAACGTGACTTCCCTGAATCACTTAATCGTCTAAGATGATTATGTTATCGGGGACCGGATATGTGCAGTAAACCAGACGGATGAGAATGACAAATGATGAATTACGTTTTAACGAATATCTCGATTGTCTCAATTACACACTATATGGTATATTACTCACAATGAACGTTTTCACTAAAATATGAACAAAAGTTTGATTGAGTAATTTTATCGAACACTTGGTGATCGATATTTTACCTAACCTTAGTTTTTGTTCAATAATGGAAATAAACGAAAACAAGTAAAAATGCGATAAAGTAAAAGCGATAAGGAACACGATATTTGTTTAGGCAGTTCCTCTATCGTCCTCGCAGGAGTACGTCTGCCCCTAATTTCAAATGAAATTAGGAAAGTTTTATTTGATTGCAAAATGTTTAACAAGGACAGAAAGTACCAATCACCAACTACAATAATGCAGTAAAATTGAAATACAATTCGATCCTCCCCTTGATTCAAGTCGAATCAAGTCGATGTCTAAGATCTTCACGATCAAGACCCCGATCGTTCCTTTCTCAATCCCCCGGTTATAGCAAGTTTGTTGAGAAGATCTTCAATCTCTCAAACCCTTATGCACGGCTGAATTGATTACCAAAGCGAATCGATCGTCAAAAACCTTCTGTCGCCCTCAGTTTTTTACCGTACCTCTCGTGGAGAGATATACGAACTGACACTCTTCTCTTTGCTTTTGTGTTTTTGAAAAATCAGAGAGTCGCCACCGACTTTTATTTTATCCAATTAAGGAAAGGTTTATAAAAGAAACAGAAAAAGACCTTTAAGAAATTCTGGGTAAGGGGGTTGGTTATACAAAGGGAAGGTGTTAGCACCCTTTGTATCCATGTTTATCCATGGGCTCTTAGTTTGCTTAGCTCACTTGTTTTGAATCATTTTTTTTCTTGCCTTGAAATGCTTGTATGTGGTTTCAAATACCTTTGTAAATTGACTTTGTAATGATCCTTGTGCGGATGTATACAAAGTGTTTTATCTTTCGAAAGATGTTTTGAAAAAAAAAAAGAACGTTAACTTCGTAATAATCCTTGTTTGGATATATACCAAGTATTGTCTTTTTTTTTTGAAAGTTTTATTTTGAAAACAATGATATATGAGACATTTGTTTTTATTTGAGCAAGCAAATTAGGAGGTCTACCCAAAGTTATAAGGTCTTTTCCTATTTCCTTTAGAAAATTCTCCTTTCACAGGAGGTAAACGAAAGTTCGATTTTTTGCATTTGAAACAGTAGAATTTGATTTTGATTTTGAAAAGAGTAAAAGAGGCATTACCCTAAGAGGTGCAAATATGATTGTGTTTTGATTCAGATATTTTATCTTTGAAGTTAGTGATCTAACGCTTCAGTTTCTATTCTTGACATACACGCAGTTTTATATGTGCTGGAATTAAAATGCGGAATGTAAAATGCGGAAAGTAAATCTACGCTATTACATCGATTGTGCGGGAAATGTAAACTACGCTATTTACATGAATTTGACAACCTATACACTTGATCTAGGAATTTAAATTTGCAATAAGATAAGAGAAATATTTTTGGATTTTTTGTATAATTGATTTTAATTAGAATTAATGCATGATTAATTTAATTAAAATGAGGAAAAAGGTAGAAATAAAATTTAAACCAAAAAATTAAGTTTAAAATATGTTCAAAATGCTTATTAATTAATTTTAAAATAAAACTAATTTTTTTGGAATTTTGAAATTGTTTTGAAAACTATTAAGTTAAATAACATATAATTATGCAAATAATTACATAAATAATTAAAACTTAAAGAGAAAAATATTCTAAATATGTACAAAATTAGTCTAAAATATATAAACTAAATTTAATATAAAGAACAAATTTTTTTATGATTTTTTGATTGGTTGAATAATTAAAAGCAAATATATAAATATATACTAATTAATTAAACAAAATATTTTAATTATTAAGAAAAATAAAATATTTTTATGTCAAAAAAATAATAGATTATTTTATAAACCTAGAAATATTTTTATTATATTTTTTTGATTTTTGAAACTATTTTAAATTAATTTTGTAAAGAAAATAAAATAAAATAGAAAATATATAAAACAATAATCATGTTGGCAAACCCCTAGGGTCTATGGTGAACCTGCAAGACAAGGAGCGTTAGATGAGAGAATTAAAATGATCTAATGGACAATGACGTGTGGCGCATGGCAATAGTCTAGTCAGCGAAGCATCAGATCCGAGAATAAGACAAAACGCGCGCTTTTTCAAACTGGCCAATCAGATGGCGCCACGCCTTCGTCTTCAACCTCCAGCCAATACTTTTAATAGCGTTTTTTGCCAAAAAGCGCTGTAATAGATGAAACTCATCCCTGCAAAATAGCGAATAGGGGTAAACAAGCATATAAATTTTTCGCGACATATCCATTTGATTCGTCATGATTCACTGAATTCAACCATGCCCTTAATTTTGTCTAATTTTGCCTTTTAAGAAAAACCCTAAAATAGAGTTCAAGAACCCTAAAATGGTATCTTCATGGATACATGTTCAAACTTCAATTAACCATCCAGAAACGATCAGAACAATGAACTAAATTCAAATATATGATTACATCGTGCTAGATGTGAGTGTTTGATGAGATTTTGTTAAGTTTTTGTTTGCACAAACCGTGAGCTATGGTGCTCGACTCTTTGTGTTTCAAAGCTTGAAACTGATTGGAACATGTTCAATGATGCTCAGAGATGATGTTTGAGTGTTTAGTTAGGATTAAAAATGACTTAAACTGAAAATTCGAATTTCAAGTTTCTTTGAAAATTTCAAATGTGTTACAAGTGAGTTACAAACATAGGTTTGGTTCTGATCTTCCTCTTTTTCTTGATGAAGTGTTGTACTTCATTTATAGGCAAAGAAAGTGCTTAAAAACCAAGCTAGGAAGCATTGATGATTTTGTTGAATTTTTGAATATTATAACATATGTAGCTTTGAATTCAAGCAACCATGGCTTGATTTTTCCACTCTCTTCTGCTGTAGTAGCTTCTTGTGGCAGAGTTGAATGTTTCTTGATGACCTTAGCTTAATATCCAAGCCACATAACATTATCCTTCCATTTCTTTTTTTAATTTAATCTTAAATGTAATAAAATTAAACCAAAAAAAGAACTAAAATGTTATGGGCCTTTGGTTGATCATGGGAGGCCCTTAGCATTGTTAGAAACATGTTTGGATCATGGAAATTTGGTCTCCTTTGAAAAAAAAACACTTTTGGTCAATGTTGATTTCATGCATTTTCCCAAAAAAATAGCCAACTTCAACAAGGCATAAATCCCTCAATTTTTATCATATGAAGGAGTTCTTGTACTTTTTAGAAACCTCAAGATGTCCTCTACAAGCCACTTTGGAAACTTTTTTTCATTTGGAGAAGTTATCTTGATGTTATGGCCTTTGACAAAAAACCACTTTTTGTTGACTTTGAAAATGACCTGTAATGTCTTGGTTCGTATTTTTCAAATGGTGAATCTAATGACCATGAGACCAATTGCATTTGAAAGATAATTGAATTTCCTTCAAAATGAGCTTTGGTTTGAATTTTTTGGATGAAGGATGAGAGAGTTATGACCAGTCAAAGTTCAGTTGACTTTTTAGGAGAAAAACCTAATTTTGAAACTTAGGGTTTTGTTGATTTTTGATCTTTCCTTGATGAATTATGATCAACCAATTATCAAATGATGAATCTTTTGACAAAATATGGATGTTGACAAAAAATTTCATTTTTGACTGTCTGTTGACTTTTTGGTCAACCGGGTCGTCTGTTGACTGTTTGAGCTGCTGACTGTGCGTCTGAGCGAATTTGAAGTTTGAAAATTTGTATGGTGGTACTTTGACATGAAATCCATTTGAGGTCTCAAAAACTTGTTCTCCTGAAAAAAAAAACCCTAGTTAGGGACTGTTCGCGTAGGAGACAGTTAAGCGTACCTGATTTTTGTGCAGTGCTGAGTCTCTGCTAATCATGTGATATTCAGAAGACTTCTAGAACAAAAATCTTGGAATTTTGAAATGCAAAAGATTGATTTGATTGATGGTACAAAACACGGAGAATTGCACCGTCAACGGGTTTGACTGTCAACTGACTGTTCAGACATTAACGTAGGAATTAAAGTGAAAATTCAACAGTCAAAGTTAATTTTTTCTTTTTGTTTTTTTTTTGTTGTATTAAGGGTGAAAATTTATTTACATGAGCTGTTAGAACAACACAGACATAATAAATAAATAATATATACTGTATGCGAGTAAAATTACCGATAATAACCCTGAAAAACATTTAATGCACAGAAAAATAAATATTTAACTGGCAGAAAACACACAAAATATTATCTTAATAATTAAACAACAGTACGACAGATAGTACGACATTTAATACTGACAGTACAAATATTACATATTTTAATGAACAGTACGACGAGTAAACGGTACGTTAAAAAATAAAAGATACGACAAACTTTAAGAATGACGATTAATAACCCATGCTACAAATAATAACATATAAATGATTGGGAGTGTAAACAACCCAGGTCCACATTTTTCAGGACTATGCAGACAGAAGAAGGACATGATTACCACCACGACGGTGATGACCATAAGAAAACACGTTTCCATCCGCTTTGCCATTTTTGCCGGGGAAGAAGAGAGAATGAATATGAAGCAGAAATTTGAGAGATGAGTTAGAATTTGATGTGAGAATTTATGAAAAAAATGAGAGGTATTTATAGAGTGAAAAGAAGGATAGAGACGTTGGGGAATGAAGTGATTCCGTACAAAAAAGGAAAATTTGAGTGGTAGTAGGATTTGAAAGAAGAGATATATAGAATAAAGTTAGGATTTGATTTTGAAAGAAAGATATTTGAAAAGAAAGGAAAAGATTTTTTTGAAAATAATAGAATATAGTACAAAAATTAGTGGGAAACAAAAAACTAATAATAATTTACTTGTTACCAGTACAGTCTGAATCCCCGGACTCTGCGCCTGCAAAAAGATTTAATTCTGTACCAATTGCGTCAGTACTATTTATCTGCAAATAAATCTCAAATAAACAGCGTGTGTGAAATGATAAATAGTAATTGGCGTTTGCGTAAGAATAAATTCAACAGCGAACCAAAATACCGTATAAGAAAAATTTTGAAAACCGAGTATTCATAAAATCAGGATATTTATGAAATAAAATCCAAGATTATATGAAACTCTCAATTTTTAGACAGAAGTCTGTTGCCTACTTTCTGAAAAAAGATGCGGGCAAATTTTGGGGTATAACAGTTGCCCCTATTCAGTCTTCTTAAACCTGAAGAGACTGTTTGGAATCTGAAGGTAGAAGATGATTGAATATTTTAGATGCCCTGAAAATTTGCACTTACCTTCATCGAAGTGACGTTGGAAATTGCATTTGAGTATTGTCTGAGAGATGTTGTTGGCAGATCATAACATTACCTGAGATGGGCTTTCAGATGCCATCTATTGAATGTATTGACGGTTTGCTCATCAGAATGAATCCTTTGATTATATCTTGATGAAGGATTTGAAAACCTCTGCGTTGACCGTTTCGGAACCGTCCAAGGTTACCGCTTTAAGTCTGGGAGGCTGATCGTTACGGAACTGTCCAAAGTTTCCGCTTTAGATTTTGAAAGTTGATCTATGGGGAACCGTCTGAGGTATCAGCTTTAGATCTTTGAAGATTGATCGTTGTGAAACCGTCTGAGGTATCTGTGGTGTCGTTTTTTTACCTCCCCGTTTCACTTGGGAGGACGGCACGCTAGACCCTTCACGCGAAATTTGGAAGGAGAATGCGCCCGGGATGGGATGAATTTTGTTTCAGTTCTTCCTACGATGTCACACGAACTTTCTTATTTGTCCTACGAGTAGGAAAGGGGAAAAAAGATCTCAACTAAACCCTAGGAGTTTGCTAAGTGTGGGGATTTCACCTAGACTAGAAATTCTGGAGTTCGGGGGGTCGGTTATACATAGGGAAGAGTTTAAGCACCCTACATATCCGTAGTACTCTACGGGAACCTTCTCTGTGTCATTGTGATTGTGTTTGTTGCTAATGATTGGGAAAGTTTCTCCTTTGTGTTAGGAGAGAGAATTGAATTGATTTAAAAAAGGACAGACAGACAGACAAACTGACTATTTTTGGTATTTTATTAGCTCGCTGAGATTCCTTGTGAACCTCATGCCTACATATCCCTAGTGGAAGTCAGAGCTTAATGTAGTTCGGGGAACTAACTAAGGAAATTAATTATTTTTGGTGCCTTGCTTGAAGCTCAAGGTTGAAGCTTTGAATTAAATCTCTGTTTACAATAAAGAGACATGAAATCATCTTTACAGAGAGGTATTTCTACTATTCCACCACAAACATTTTAAAAGAGTGACAGAATGATTGAATTCATTTCATTAAGAGAGTGACCTTACTTGTGTGTTTGCAAGTATGCTAGTATCTCTTAAATGAAAGAAAAATGCTCGTCCAAATTAGGGAAAGTTAATCACATGTCTGGTTGCACTGCCAGCTCATGCCTTTCAAAATCCTAAATGGGAGACTTGGTTGAAATTAAAATGAAATGTAATGTTTGTTTGTTTGAATGTGGTGAGATAGAAGAAAGATCTCTCTAGAGAGATAAGCTATGTCTATCTACTGTATAAAATATTTGATTTTTTTAGCTGGCTTGAATGAGGCCCAAGCTTGAGGCTTTTGATTGATTTATTGACTCTAGGAGATAACTTTACTGGGGAGAATTTAAACTAAGGAGTTTTTGTGTTCTGTACAAAGCCCAGAGTTGAGGCTGACTCTAGTTGGAGAGTGTTTATTTGATGGATTTTATTTGGTGTTCTGTACAAAGCCCAGAATTGTGGCTGACTCTTCTTAGGGAGACTCTATTTTGTGTGCCCTGTACAAAGCCCAAGGTTGTGGCTAACTGCTGAGGATAACTGATTTTTTAAGACTATGAATGACTCTTATTCGTGTGCCTTGTACAAAGCCCAAGGTTGTGGCTGACTCTTACTGAGGATGGTTATTAATTTGTGCCTTGTATGAAGCCCAAGGTTGTGGCTACTCTAGCTAGGGGGAATATTATTTTCTGCCTTGTACAAAGCCCAAGGTTGTGGCGGACTTTTAAAGAAACTGAGTGTGGAAGACTCTATGGGGAAAAGATCCTTGAGATTAGGAGTCTTTGACACAGGAAAATATGGTTTATCTGCCTTGTACAAAGCCCAAGGTTGTGGCTAAAAAATGAAAGACTCACTGGGGGAGTTTTATTCTGCTAGAGGTTTTAACAAACTAATTTATTATTTTTATGTTTTTGGAAGCTAACCCTTTCCAGGGATTTTGACTCAGCTGGAGAAATTGACTATTAAAAGACTGAATTTTTATCATGTTTTTTTTTGGAGGCTAACCCTTTCCAGGGGTTTTGACTCTTTTAGGGAAATTATCTCTTAAGAGAATGAATCTTTGGATTTGAAGGAGTGATTTTGGAGGCTAACCCTTTCCAGGGTTTTTGTTAAAATGAAGGAATGATTTGGAGGCTAACCCTTTCCAGGGGTTTTTGTTAAAATGGATGGCAGAAAGATTATCTAGTGGAGACTTCTTGTTTTAAAGCCCAAGATTAAGGATGACTCTTGCTGGTGATAAGCAAATATGGATCCTAGACTCTGCTAAGGAAGATTGATGAATATAAGGGTGACAGAGACAGTCCATGTCTCTCATTCCAAAAAGTGTACTCAATATGAGATTGAGACAATCTTAGCTTGTTTAAAGTCTGGTTTAAAGAATGGAAGAAACTCACCAGGATAGGCTAGGAGGTAACTAAAGACCTGTTCCTATGTTTATAAGAAACCTGATGGGTCCTTGTATACAAGCTCAAGAGGAAGCTGGAAATGCTTTTAAGAAGCCTGTGGGTCCTTGTACAAAGCCCAAGAGGAGGCTAATCGAGGGTCATCGAGGGTCCTTGTTATAGCACAAGAGAAAGCTATGTGGTTTTGAACTTATTTTGGATCTAAGCAAATGGGTAAGAGGTTTCACCGGGAATAATTCCTCTTTGGGTGGATGTGTCCTAGTTTGGGTTCTAAGGCTTTTACCAAGATGTTTCACCGGGAATAATTCATCTTGGGGGTTTGAACTACAGATCTCTAATTAGGAAAGAGCCTTCACCGGGAAGACATTCTCAATCCTAGGCCATATTCCTATAATATATATATAGTTTAACTGTCCTAGGGTTTACACTCAAACGTAGTTCTAAACAATATATAAACAGTTCTATATTTGACAGTAATTTAAATAAAAGACTGTAAATTGAAAGCTTGTAAAGCCTAACCTGGATGGAGTGGAGACCTTTGAAGATGTATGTACAAAGCCTTACCAGCAATTTTTGTTGTTTTGTTGATAACAGTTGTATATTTATTATAAATAGCTAAAGGTTTTTGAAAACAGAAGAAGTGAAGATGGACAAAGGTCACATAGGTATCTGAAGAGTTTTACCGGGAATAATGCCCTTCAAATACCAAAAGAAAGTTTTGAAAACAGAAAGGAGATTTTGTAAATACAGTTTTTGAAAACAAACTAAGAAAAGAAAAAGGTGTTGGGACTTACACTCTAATAGAGGCCCAATGAAAATGATTTACTGTTTATGGAAACAGATGGAAAATGATTGAAATGATATAAGGTTTTGTTGTTTGAAAACCTTAATCATCTGTTTAATCGGAGACTGAAAACAGCTTTGAATATTGACAAAAGTCAACTTAATTAAGGTAAAGATGAAATCTATACCTAATGAAGACCTAAATAATTAGGGTTTTATCATAAGATTATTCACAAAATAATTAGGTTAAAACAAAATGAAGATATATATTTTCAAAGTATTTAAGAAAACACTTAAAACATACTATTTTAAACCTAATAAAAATATATGAAATAAATAATATTTTTATGATTTCTTTGATTATTCACAAAATAGATATATTAAATAACAAGTGTGTGAAAAATGAGCTGAAAATGATTTAATTTGATAGGTTAAATAATTGTGTGAAGTTTGTGAATAAAACAAAGAAAAATAGTGGTAAAAAATTGGGTTTGTCTCCTCCAAGGTTTGAACACACGCCCTCTAAGTCACCAGCTCAAAATAACACCACTGAGCCAACGCGCGCTTAGTGATTATAACACACACCCATTTGGTTATGTTTCAAAACAAGTGGTAAATCATTGAAAAATAAAAGAATCAAAAAGTCTGGGGCGAGGGGGATTCGAACCCCAGACTTGAGGCATGAGGAGACTAAGGGCGTATGTGAGGCCACTAGGGCAAACGATGAATTCGTTTATAAAATGCATACCATTCAAAATAAAATAAACCTAGCCCATGGATTTGAATTTCACGCGCCACCATAGTCATCTTCTTCCTCGAGCTCAAAGATTTTCAAATTTCTAACTCTCTGGTTTCTCAACTAAATGGCATGATGTAAACATCAATCTTGCTCTAAATTTCCTCACGAACCCAGATATATACTATTATAAATTTATATTAACTATATCTACTGAATTAAACAAAATACGTGAAGAACCCTAAAATTTGAAATTTAAATTAAATGACCATACTGAAGTATAAATGACTAATGATAGAGGGTTTTTAATCCTCTGATGATGCTGAATGAAATGGTATCGAGCTTTAACCAAAAAGGTACACGAATTAAAGAGGTGGAGTTGAGAAACTTACCTCTGAAAATGGAGGTCGTGAGGATGATAGAGAACACCTGGGCTTGTATGAGTGATCCCAAAAGCTTCCTTGGAACTCAGTGATGTTAACTGAATGCTTATTGTGACTTCAATCCTTCTGAAATGCTCTACCCGACACCTTCGATTTGAGCTTCAAGTGGACATGGAGGGTGATGAATTTTGAGTTACAGATGAGCTGCAGCCATCTGAACAGCTTCACTATGACCTAAGGAATGTGTCTGGATGCTTGGCTTTGTTAGAAACCTTCTGAATTGCTCTATGGACCTCCAACTACAACAGCTCCAAAGTGAGAGCAACAATGGTGTTCCTCCACCTACAGAAGTGATCCAGGTGCTTGGATCACCTCAAATGAGCCCCCTTGAGATGTTAGAATGCTTACTTTCCAAAGAGAAGCTCTGGTTTGAAGAAAACGATTCTTCTTGCCAAAGAACTTTGAAAAACCATAAGCATGAGAAGAGAAAGAGAAAGCAAGGAATATGGTTGCTTTGGTGTGTTTTCTGAATGAGAAAGAGCCCTCTATTTATAGGAAAATGGTTCAGAGCAATTGAACATAGCAAGCTTGCTTAGTGAAGTGAGTTTGGTTTCTTAGCCATGAAGAAAATTTGAAAATATCCCAAATGCAATGATGCATTTTCGAGCTAGCTTCCCCAACCATTGATCTTGTATGATCTTAGGGAACATTTCTGATGCAAAGGAGAGTTCTAATTGTCTTAGAGCAAGATTCCTTGATGATTCACCATTTGCCATAAATTCAAAAATGCAATCATTACATAATCACATGCCTTTGTTTTTGGGAATCTTCTCTAATCCTTTTGCAATGATGAAATTGGATGTATGGCATGTCTTTAGATGTATTAGAGGTTGGGTAGCATCATTTAGAGAAGTCACTTGCACAAAATTGCAAAGTTTCAAATTGCACATGACCTATAATTTTCACTTCAAGTGCCTAACTTTTATCAATCATATCTCTTAGCTCAAAATGAATTTGGAGAAGGTTGAGCACAATTTGGAAAGCCCTTAATATGTACTTTGATTCATTAGTTTGGTGTTTGCCCAAATTATTTAGGGAAATTAGTGAAAAAGTCCCATAAAGTTTGAAGAAAACTAGGGTTTTCTTGCATGTTTTGTGAAGGCGGCCACTTTGAAGCTCCATAACTCTTCAATGGTTGATTTTTGGCCAAAACATTATATGTGTCAAAGTTGTTTATTGGATCAAAATCTACAACTTTCATGTTGGAAGTTTTTTTCAGTTTGTAGGTGAAATTTTGAGAAAATCCCTTCCAAAGTTTGGCAAAAATCTCTTGAAAACACTTAGAAAAAATTCTAAGTATGAAAAGTCAAACTTTTGACTTTTGATTCTTGATTGATTTTCTTGATTTTCCTTGATCAAATGACTTCAAATATCATATATTGATGATTTAAAACTTCAAAAGTCATGGTTGACCAAAATTTCCAAAAAGTCAAAGGTGATCCTATGCAGTTGACTTTTTCAGATGAAGTGAATTCTTGGACTTTTGTGATGAATCAAAATCTCCTCTTCAAATGAGTGATGTGAATGGATTATATTAAGGGAATGGAAGCTCTTGAGTCATGTTTTGAGTTTTGGATCCATGTCCTGATTAAAAGTCAACTGTCTTGGTGAATTAGGTCAAAAACCTTAATTGTCGACCAGATGAAATTGATGACTGTAGGCCTTGGATTTGGTTGTAATGGCCAATGGATATTGTCATATGAGCTATTTGAAGATGATTGATGCCTTTGAGTGATGTCTTTGAGCTTTGTAGGGTTTCCCAAATGTTGTCCCTGATTTTAGTCCTTGATGGGGGCTCAAAACCCTAGACTGGGTATTGTCATACCCTAGTTTTTGACCCCCCTGAGATGACATATCTTCAGGATTTTCATCAAGTCAAAGTAAGTACCCAGAGTAGTCTGACATTCAATCGAGGGTGTTCAAAGACAAGAAAACTCAGGCAAAGGATCAATCAATAGGAGGATTAGTCTCTAACACAATCATGAGACTCAAGAGCTTCATTATTTCACCTATGATTGATTAGACACCCAGTCATCTAAGTACAGAATTACTCAGATCAACAGACCAGGGTTTGGAGCCTTATCAAGGACTAAAATCAGGGAACACTTTTGGGAAACCCTAAAAAGCCCTAGGGGACCATTCAAAGACATCAATCATCTTCAAATAACTCATATGACAAGATCCACTGGACATTACACCTCAATTCAAAGTCTACAGTCATCATTGTCCTCTGGTCGACAATTAGGGTTTTTGACCTAATTCCCCAAGATAGTTAACTTTTAATCAGGGCATGGATCTAAAACTTAAGACATGATCCAAGAGTCTCTATTACCTCAATATATTCCCTTTACATCATTCATTTAAGGAGAAGATCTTGTTTCTACACAAAAGTCCAAAATCTCACCTTATTTGGAAAAAAGTCAACTGTATGGGATCACCATTGACTTTTGAGATTTTTGGTCAAACCATGACTTTCAAGGATCAATATCATCAATATATGGATATTAAAGTCATTTGACCAAAGAAATTCAAAGAAATTCATCAAGGAGCAAAAAGTCGGGAATTAGGGTTTTTTAAGGCATGGTGAGAACTCAAAATTTCACCTACACAACTCAAAAAACTTCCAACATGAAAGTTGTAGATCTTGCAAAATAAAACAACATCTTACAAAGGAACTTTTTTCAAAAGATCAATCATTTAAGAGTTTTGGAAATTTTGGAGTTTTAGGTCATAAACACTTAGAAATTTTTCTAAGTGTTTTAACCTAGTTTTCTTCCAACTTTGGCCTCATTTTTCACGAATTTGCCAAAGGATTCTGAAGAAACTCCAAACTAATGATTTGAAGTAGATGTTTAGGGCTTTCCAAATTGTGTTCAACCTTCTCCAAATTCATTTTGAGCTAAGAGTTATGCTTGTTCAAAGTTGGCCTCATGAAGTGAAATTATAGGTCATGTACAATTTGAAACTTTGCAATTTTGTGCATTTTGCTTCACTAAGTGATGCTACACGACCTCTAATACATCTGAAACCATACCACACATCCAAATTCATCATTGCATAAGGATTAGAGAAGATTCCCAAAAACAAAGGCATGTGATTATGTAATGATTGCATTTTTGAATTTATGGCAAATGATGAATCATCAAGGAATCTTGTTCTAAGCCAATTAGAACTCTCCTCTGAATCAGAAATGTTCCCTTGGATCATACAAGATCAATGGTTGGGGAAGCTAGCCCGAAAATGCATCATTGCATTTAGGATCTTTTCAAATTTTCTTCTTGGCTAAGAAACCAAAACTCTCTCATTAAGCAAGCTCACTCTCTCAATCAGTACTGAACCATTTACCTATAAATAGGGGAGCATACTTCAGTAGAAAAACACACCAAAGCAACTCAATTCCTTGCTTTCTCTTTCTCTTCTCATGCTTATTGTTTTTCAAAGTTCTTTGGCAAGAAGAATCGTTTTCTTCAAACCAGAGCTCATCTTTGGAAAGTAAGCATTCTAACATCTCAAGGGAGGTCATTTGAGGTGATCCAAGCACCTGGATCACTTCTGTAAGTGGAGGAACACCATTGTTGCTCTCACTTTGGAGCAGTTGCAGTTGGAGGTCCATAGTGCAATTCAGAAGGTTTCCAATCAAGCTAAGCATCCAGGCATGTTCCATAGGAGGTAGTGAAGCTGTTCAGATGGCTGCAGCTCATCTGTAACTCAAGAATCATCACCCTCCATGTTCACTTGAAGCTCAAATCGAGGGAGGTCCATAGAACAATTCAGGAGGATTGAGGTTACAACAAGCATTCAGTTAGCATCACTGAACCACAAGGAAGCTTTTGGGATCATTCATACAAGCCCAGGTGCTCTCTATCATCCTCACGACCTCCATTTTCAGAGGTAAGTTTCTGAACTCTACCTCTTTAATTTAAGCACTCTTTGTGATAAAGCTCGATTCTATCTTGTTAAGCATCATCAGAGGATTGAAAACCCTCTATCATCATTCATTTATCTTTCAGTATAGTCATTTAATTTGATTTTCAAAATTTAGGGTTCTTCACGATTTCTGGTAAATTAGTTAGATATAGTTGATATAAATTTATGTTAGTTACATATTTAGAATCGTGAGTGAATTTAGAATAAGTTTCATCTTTACATCTTTGCAAATGGTTGAGAAATGAGCAAGTTCATAAATTCAAAATCTGAGAACTTGAGGTTGAAGATGACAATGGTGGTGGCGCGCAAATTTCAAATTCAGGGTTGAGTTTATTTTATTTTGAATGATACCTGTTTCATAAACGACTAAAACGTGATAGCCCAGTGGTAAAGAGTGTTTGTGTGTTGCGCGTGCCCAAGGTCTGGGGTTCGAATCCCCCTCGCCCCAGACCTTTTGATTTTATTTTCTTTTTGCTTCTATACACTTGAATAACATATGAGTTGCAAAGGAGTCAGTTTACTATCACCATGCGCGCGCTGGCCCAGTGGTTTGGTTTTGGGTGTGTGACTTGGAGGGCGTGAGTTCAATCCCTCTAGGTGACAAAACCTTATTTTTTATCACTTTTCCCATTTGATTTCTTCATAACATTACACAATTAATTAACCTATCAAATTAAATCATTTTCACTTCATTTTTCACACACTTGTTATTTAATATATCTATTTTATGAATAATCAAAAAAATCATAAAAATATTATTTATTTCATATATTTTTATTAGGTTTAAAATAGTATGTTTTAAGTGTTTTCTTAAATACTTTAAATGCATATATTCATTTTGTTTTAACCTAATTATTTTTGTGAATAAAGTTTATGATAAAACCCTAATTATTTAGGTCTTAATTAGGCATAGATCTTTTTTTCTTTACCTTAATTAAGTTGACTTTCTGTCAATTTTCAAAACTGTTTTCAATCTCCGAATAAATCGAATAATTAAGGTTTTCAAACAACAAAACCTTATATTATTTCAAATCATTTTCAAAACTAATTTTACACCAGTACTATAAAGTACTGGGCCTCTAATAGAGTGTAAGTCCCAAACACCTTCTCTTCTTAGCTTGTTTTCAAAACTGTATTTTCAAAATCTCCTTTCTGTTTTCAAAACATTCTTCTGGTATTTGAAGGGCATTATTCCCGGTGAAACTCTTCAGATACCTATGTGACCTTTGTCCATCTTCACTTCTTCTGTTTTCAAAAACCATTAACTGTTTATCATATATATATTCAACTGTTATCCACCAATTACTGTTGAGGCTCTGTATATACTTCTTCAAAGGCCTCCACTCCATCCAGGTTAGGCTTTACAAGCTTTCAATTTACAATCTTTATTTAAATTACTGTCAAATATAAACTGTGCATATATATTAGTTTAGAACTACGTTTGAGTGTAAACCCTAGGACAGTTAAACTATATATATTATAGGAATATGACCTAGGATTGAGAATGTCTTCCCGGTGAAGGCTCTTTCCTAATTAGAGATCTGTAGTTCAAACCCCCAAGATGAATTATTCCCGGTGAAACATCTTGGCAAAAACCTTAGAATCCAAAAAAATAGGACACATCCACCCAAAGAGGAATTATTCCCGGTGAAACCTCTTACCCATTTGCTTAGAGCCAAAATAAGTTCAAAACTACATAGCTTTCTCTTGTGCTATAACAAGGACCCTCGATTAGCCTCCTCTTGGGCTTTGTACAAGGACCCACAGGCTTCTTAAAAGCACTTCGAGCTTCCTCTTGAGCTTGTATACAAGGACCCATCAGGTTTCTTATAAACATAGGAACAGGTCTTTAGTCACCTTTTAGCCTACCCTGGTGAGTTTTCTTCCAATTTAAACCAGACTTTTAACAAGCCAAGTTTGTCTCAATTTTGCATTGAGTACACCTTTTGGAATGAGAGACATGGACAGTCTCTGTCACCCTTATCTTCATCAATCTTCCTTAGCAGAGTCTAGGATCCATATTTGATCATCCTCAGCATGTGTCAGCCTTCATCTTGGGCTTTAAACAAGAAGTCTCCACTAGATAATCTTTCTGCCATTCACAAAAAGAGTCACAACCCCTGGAAAGGGTTAGCCTCCAAATCAATCCATCATTTCAATAAAAACCCCTGGAAAGGGTTAGCCTCCAAAGTCAATTAATCAAAAAGAGTCACGACCCCTGGAAAGGGTCAGCCTCCAAAAAACATGATAAAGTCAGTCTTTTAACAGACAATTTCTCCAGCTGAGTCAAAACCCCTGGAAAGGGTTAGCCTCCAAAATCAGTCTTTCAAAAAATCAAAGATTCATTCTCTTAGGAGATAATCTCCCCAAATAGAGTCTCCCTAAGTAGAGTCAGCCTCAATTCTGGGCTTCGTACAGAACACCAAAAAATCCTTAGTTTAAATACTCCCCAGTGGAGTTATCATTTCAATAAGTCAATAAAATCAATCAAAAAGCCTCAAGCTTGGGCCTCATTCAAGCCAGCTAAAGTCAAATCTTTCATATAGTAAATAGACATAGCTTATCTCTATAGAGAGATATTTTTACTACTCTACCACATTCAAACAAACAAACATTTCAATTTCAATTTCATTCAAAGTCTCCCATTTAGGACTCTGAAAGACATGCTCTGGCACATCCCCAGACTTGTACACTTTCCCTAATTTGGATGAGCATCTTTCTTTCATTTTAGAGGCACGATGGCTGTCATACTTGATCAACCAAGTAGACTCCCCTCTTAATGAAACATCATTTTTTTAGCTTTTCTGTCACTTTTAAATGTTTGTGGTAGAATAGTACAAATACCTCTCTGTAAAGATGATTTCATGTCTCTTTACTATAAACAGAGATTTAATTCCAAGCTTCAACCTTGAGCTTCAAGCAAGGCACCAAAAACAAGTAATTTCCCTAGTTAGTTCCCCGAACTACATTAAGCTCTGACTTCCACTAGGGATATGTAGGCATGAGGTTCACAAGGAATCTCAACGAGCTAATAAAATACCAAAAATAGTCTGTCTGTCTATATGTCTGTCTTTCTTTAATCAATTCAATTCTCTCTCCTAACACAAAGGAGAAACTTTCCCAATCATTAGCAGCAAACACAATCACAATGACACAGAGAAGGTTCCTGTAGAGTACTACAAATATGTAGGGTGTTTAAACACTTTCCTATGTATAACCGACCCCCCGGACTCCAGAATTTCTAGTCTAGGTGAAATCCCCACACTTAGCAAACTCATAGGGTTTAGTTGAGATCTTTTTTCCCCTTTCCTACTCGTAGGACAAATAAGAAAGTTCGTGTGATATCGTAGGAAGAACTGAAACAAAATTCATCCCACCACGGGCGCATTCTCCTTCCAAATTTCGCGTGAAGGGCTTAGCGTGCCGTCCTCCCAAGTGAAACGGGGAGGTAAAGAAAATGACACCACAGGTATCAGATGAACAAGTGACTGCTCTGAGTATCTATTTTGTCTTTGATGAAAAGTCTAAAAGATATGACATCTCAGGGGGTCAAAAATTAGGGTATGACAGATGCCCCTATTTAAGTTTCTTTCGTCTGGAGAGAGAGAGATTAATATCTCGATTGCTTCAGAGTGAAAGAGACTTAAATACCAAAGAATGCCCGAATTTTGGGCGCTTCTGAGATGTAATAGTGATAAAATCTTTGCATGACCTGATCCCGTTGTCGCACTTGGCGGGGAATAGGGAGACAAACTCCTGTAGAAACACCCGATGTGAACTCTGGTGAATGGATGGCAATGTAGGTTGCGCAATCCATCTTCTTCAACTAAGTGTTGATACTTAGAAAAAGGTGCACAACCTCCCCCCGTTTCGGATGTCTGATCGCGAAACTGGTCTTAGTTGTGATTTTGGATGATATCTCAGATAAAGAGAAAAATCTCCAAAGGTTTGTTTTCTCATCAAACTTCTCATCAGCACTTGGAGACGAGACGCCATTTGATGGTAATAAAGAAACTTCACCACCTTTTCTTCCGACTTGACGTCTTTGAAGGAATGTCATACGGCCTCATGATCTTTTGAGGGGCTAATGACTTTGCTTGAAAGCGGGCGAACTGTTTTCGGGACGAAAACCATCATTCGTCGACTTATGCTGGGGAATTTAACAAACTGTTTTCCTAGGAGGAGAACTGCCATTTGTCGACTCCGCTGGGAAAATAACAAACTGTTCTCCTAGGATAAGAACTGCCATTTGTCGACCCTAATGGGGATAAAACATCTCGGAAGTAGACAAACTGTTTCTTGCGAAGAAACTGCCATTTGTCGATTCCTTGGGTATTAAACAGACAAACTGTCTTTCCTCGGGAAAGACTGCCATTCGTCAATTGCTAGGGGAACAAACTATCTTCTGCTAAAAGAGACTGCCATTTGTTGACCTTTGCTGTGGAAAAGAAAGTGAGCAAACTGTCTTCTGCTGAAAGAGACTGCCATTTGCTGACTTTGCTGAGGAATCTTTAAGCAAAACGAACTGTCTTCGTGAAGAAGGCTGCCATTCGTTATCTCTGCCTGAAAAACTGAGAAAACTGTCTTCTGCTGAAAGAGACTGCCATTCGCTCAACTTTAATAAAGAATCCTTAAACGAACTGTCTTCATAAAGAAGACTGCCATTCGTTATCTCAAAGGGAACAAACTGTCTTCTGTTGAAAGAGACTGCCATTTGTTGACCTTTGCTGTGGAAAAGAAAGTGAGCAAACTGTCTTCTAATGGAGGAGACTGCCATCTGCTTACTTTGGAATAAGAATTCTTAAACGAATTGTCTTCATGAAGAAGACTGCCATTCGTTATCTCTAAGGGAACAAACTGTCTTCTGTTGAAAGAGACTGCCATTTGCCGACCCTGTCGAGAAATCCTTAAGCGGAACGAACTGTCTTCTGCTGAAAGAGACTGCCATTCGTTGACCCGTCTTAGGAAAAAGTGAGCAAACTGTCTTCTAATGGAGGAGACTGCCATCTTCTTACTTTGGAATAAGAATTCTTAAACGAACTGTCTTCATGAAGAAGACTGCCATTCGTTATCTCTAAGGGAACAAACTGTCTTCTGTTGAAAGAGACTGCCATTTGCCGACCCTGTCGAGAAATCCTTAAACGGAACGAACTGTCTTCTGCTGAAAGAGACTTCCATTCGTTGACCCGTCTTAGGAAAAAATGAGCAAACTGTCTTCTAATGGAGGAGACTGCCATCTGCTTACTTTGGTGGGGAAATTCGAAAGCGGACAAACTATCTTCTGGAGAAGATTGTCAACTGTCGACCTGCTTGGGAAGTCCAAAAGTGGACAAACTATCTTCCGGAGAAGATTGCCGTTTACTGACCCATTGGGGATAACAAAAGTAGCGAACAAACTTACTCTTTGAGGGAGATTTCTGCTTGCTGACTTGCTCGGAAATCCCGAGTACGAACATGATCAAAGCTTATCTAAGCTATGCTAATTATGAAGTTATGAGGTGCAAAGCATGCATGAATATGATGATTATAAAACGTAAAGTGAATGTGAATGGAATTGTCGCGGATGTGAAATCCTTATGATACGACTTGAATTTTGTTGATGATCAGAAGATGTCTTCTTCTTGAAATGTACTCCATTGGGGATATTTGATTATCAGTTGCCCGCTGTTTTGAAGTGAGTGACATGATTTTAAATGAAGATCCGTCATCGGGAGATGTTCGCAAAGCGACCTCATGGGGAAATCTGGGTTCCCGGAGTCTCAACCGTTCTTGGAGCAACTGTTTGCATTCTTCCTATTGTAAGTAAACCTTAGAAAGAAATTTCACCTTTATTTTTGCAAGTAAATTCATTTTATTTTATGAAAACATTTCGTTTCAAGAAAATGACTATTTAAACTTAAAATGCATTTTAGGAAACTGAATAAGACTCGATTTGCAAAGAAAAGGCACAAGGCTCAAATTATTATTTATGGAATGGTAATCAGCCAAATGCTTGATTCCATGGAGTATTTACAAAGTTGGAAATTGGTAATTTTCGGGAAAAAGGCTACGATGAAACGTGACGACCGTTATCTTTCCCTTCCACTCTGAATTGCGCTGCATTCGTGCTTTGTAGAAGATGACCTACTGATGATGAATACTCCGCTATGGATTTCGAATGATCAAGTTTGTCCTGAACACAGTTACTTGCCATTTATCCCTAACTTTTGCGTAAACTACCCCTTTCGGGTTTTAAGTCTACCGGGATCAATTATTTTTTATGTCTCTAACTTTTGCCTGAATCTCCCTTTCGGGTTTTCAATTCACCGAGACGCTCTTTTTTGCCTAAGCCGCTCTTTGCGAGTTTTCGACTTAGCGAGCTGTTCTTTTGTTTATTTAGGCGAAGTATTTCTTGACTGCGTCGACGTTCACAGGACGGGTGAATTCTTCTCCATCCATAGTCGTGAGCATTAAGGCTCCTCCTGAGAAAGCTCTCTTGACCATGTAGGGGCCTTCATAATTGGGATTCCATTTCCCTCTCGAATCTGTGAGAAAAGATTGAATCTTTTTGAGTACAAGGTCGCCTTCTTTGATCGTGCGAGGTTTAACCTTTTTGTCGAAAGCTTTCTTCATTCTTTGTTGATATAGTTGTCCGTGGCCTAAAGTTGTCGTGCGCTTTTCCTCGATTAAGTTTAATTCATCGAATCTGCTTTGACACCACTCGGCTTCTGTTAATTTTGCTTCCATCAAGACTCTCATTGATGGGATCTCAACCTCTATGGGTAGGACTGCCTCCATGCCATATACAAGGGAGAAAGGAGTTGCTCCAGTCGAAGTACGTACAGATGTACGGTAACCATGAAGAGCAAACGGGAGCATTTCATGCCAATCTTTGTAAGTGATGACCATTTTCTGAATGATTTTCTTGATGTTCTTGTTAGCTGCTTCTACAGCCCCATTCATCTTTGGTCTGTAAGGAGATGAGTTATGATGCTCAATCTTGAATTCTTCACAAAGCTCCTTCATCATTTTGTTATTCAAATTTGACCCATTGTTAGTGATTATCCTGCTAGGAATGCCGTAGCGACAGATGATGTGATTCTTGATAAACCTGACGACAACTTGTCTTGTGACGTTTGCATATGAAGCTGCTTCGACCCACTTGGTGAAATAGTCTATGGCTACCAAGATGAAGCGATGTCCGTTGGACGCTTTCGGCTCGATCATTCCAATCATGTCGATTCCCCACATGGAGAAAGGCCAAGGGGAAGAGAGTATGTTGAGAAGAGATGGTGGCACATGAATTCTATCGGCGTTGATCTGACATTTGTGACACCTCTTTGCATACTGGTAGCAATCTGACTCCATCGTCAGCCAATAATATCCTGCTCTCAGTATTTTCCTTGTCATGGTGTGTCCATTGGTGTGAGTACCAAAGGAACCTTCATGTATTTCTCTCATGAGTGTTTCTGCTTCTTTCTTGTCAACGCATCTGAGCAAAACCATGTCGAAATTTCTCTTGTACAGAACATCTTCATTCAGGAAGAATCTGCCAGCTAACTTTCTCAAGGTCTTTCTATCTTTCTTTGATGCCCCAAGAGGGTACTCTTGTCTTTGAAGAAAGTTCTTGATGTCGTGATACCACAGTTTGTCGTCGATAATTGCTTCTACTGTGAAAACATGAGCAGGCCTATCCAGGCGCATAACATCGATCTGAGGAATGTCATTCCAATGATTTATCCTAATCATGGAAGAGAGCATGGCTAATGCATCAGCCAAGTTATTTTCTTCACGAGGAATGTGATGAAAATCTATCATGTCGAAGAATGGTAACAATCTTCTCGCGTAGTCTTTGTAAGGGATTAGCCCTGGTTGGCGTGTTTCCCATTCTCCTTTGATTTGATTGATGACCAAAGCAGAATCTTCATATACATCCAAGTGTTTGATTCTTAGATCCATGGCTTCTTCGAGACCCACGATGCAAGCTTCATATTCGGCCTCATTGTTTGTGCATTTGAAAGTTAATCTGGCGGTAAATGGAATATGGGTACCCTGAGGTGTAACAATGATTGCCCCAATTCCTCGTCCATAAGCATTGACAGCTCCGTCAAAGATTAAGCCCCATTGGGATCCTATCTCAGGTCCTTCGTCTGGTAGTGGCTCGTCGTAATCTTTCATCTTGAGGTACATGACGTCCTCGTCTGGAAAGTCAAAACTGGTTGATTCATGACCATTGAGTGGGTGGTGAGCCAGGTGCTCAGCTAGAATGCTTCCTTTCACAGCTTTCTGTGCGTGGTACTCAATGTCATATTCTGATAACAACATCTGCCAACGGGCGATTCTCCCAGTTAAGGCAGGCTTCTCAAAGATGTACTTGATTGGATCCATATGAGAGATCAAACAAGTAGTATGTCGAATCATGTACTGGCGGAGACGCTTGGCAGCCCAGGCCAAAGCACAACACGTCTTCTCAAGCACGGAGTAGCGGGATTCACAGTCCGTGAATTTCTTGCTCAAATAGTAGATGGCATGCTCTTTTCTCTTTGTCTCGTCTTGCTGTCCAAGGACACAACCCATGGAATCTTCTAAGACGGTCAAGTACATTATCAAAGGTCTTCCTTCCACTAGAGGAGACAAGATGGGTGGTTCGAGCAGATATTCCTTAATGTTGTCGAACGCTTTCTGACAATCGTCAGTCCAGACGCAACTCTGATTTTTCCGTAGAAGTTTGAAAATTGGAGCACAAGTTGCTGTCATGAGATATGTGAATCTCGAGATGTAATTCAGACGTCCAAGAAATCATCTAACTTGTTTCTCGGTTCTGGGTGAAGGCATTTCTTAAATTGCCTTGACTTTGTCTGGATCTACTTCAATTCCTCGTTTGCTGACGATGAAACCAAGGAGTTTTCCTGAGTAGACACCAAAGGTACACTTGTTGGGATTCAGGCGAAGCTGAAACTTCCGTAAGCGTTGAAATAACTTTGTCAGATTCTGTATGTGATCTTCCTCATTTTCTGATTTAGCAATCATGTCATCCACATAAACTTCCACTTCCTTATGCATCATGTCGTGGAAAAGTGTAGTCATGGCTCTTTGATATGTTGCCCCTGCGTTCTTTAGTCCAAAAGGCATAACGCGATAGCAGAACGTGCCCCAGGGGGTGATGAAAGCTGTTTTCTCCATGTCTTCAGGTGCCATTTTGATCTGGTTGTATCCCAAAAATCCATCCATGAATGAGAAAACTTTGGATTTTGTTGTACTATCCACCAACATATCAATATGTGGTAACGGAAAGTCATCCTTAGGGCTAGCTTTGTTCAAATCTCTGTAGTCGACGCACATGCGGACTTTTCCGTCTTTCTTAGGAACAGGAACAATGTTAGCTAACCACTGAGGGTATTCTGAAGTGACGAGGAAACCAGCGTTGATTTGCTTTTGAACTTCCTCTTTGATTTTCATGGCCATCTCCGGATGAGTTCTTCTCAATTTTTGCTTGACCGGAGGGCATTCTTCTTTTAATGGTAAGTGATGCTCCACTATATTGGTATCCAACCCTGGCATATCCTGATAAGACCAAGCGAAGACATCTAAAAATTCTCTGAGCAGTTGTATCAAACTTTCTCTAATCTCTGAACTGAGCGAAGCTCCAATCTTAACCTCTTTTCTGTTTCCATCGGAACCAAGGTTAATGATCTCTAGAGGCTCATTGTATGGCTGAATGGCCTCTTCCTTTTGTTGAAGTAACCGTGAAATTTCCTTTGATATTTCTTCGTCTTCTTCTTCCTCTGCCTCGAATACAGGAAACCCAAAGCTTGGAGAAGTCATACGGTCGTATGTTTCAACGGGGTATTTTATAATTAATCTGCATATGTGTGATAAGTTTTATTTAGACAACAAGGGAAGACTCGGTGTATGCAGTTAATAGAATTCTTTGATGTTTTTTAAGGGTGTTTTTTAGGATTACCAATTTCCGAAAAAAGAAAAGGGAAAACTAACGAAGGAACAAAATGACATTTTTATTTATTGACAGTCATTTCTTGAAAAAAAGACCCTATAAAACAAAACTCTATTGCTTTGGGCGAAGCAAAGAGGGACATTTTCCTAAGAAATAGTAAAATGCAAAGCCCTATGAAACATCTCTTCACCCTGGGCTATGGTGAGAGGACAAAATAACGGTGAAAGTTCCTACTTAGGAGTGCGAACAACAGTTGAAACTTCAACAGCTGTCCAATAGTGGCGAACCCCATTGTGCACTAGGTAATCTGGAACCTTAGGCTTAAGCTGGCCTGTGATAGGTCTTGATTTACCAACCACTGTCTTTGCAACACTCAGACGATCTTCTTCTACTTCAGCAGACTGAGCGGTGTGAGCATACCCATTTCCAAGTGGAGTATGTCGGTTTTTCTTTTGAGGAAACTTCCAATCTTCTGAATGGAGAGACTCGTTGTCGGAGACACTTTCGAGATCATCCTCTTCTGTATTTTGGTCTTGCTCTTCTCCCAAGATGGCATTGACTAGATATGTGAACTCTAGATCCTTAGCCTCGGAAGGTGATTTGGGGATATAATCCTCAATGATGACTTCACCAGATGCTGATGATGTAATCCACCAGATGATTTCACCATGTAGTCGAATTTTCCGCTTGGTTCTCCTAATGTGTCCCAAGTCTCTTCGGGGATAGGAGGAACTTCTTCTGATGAACCATGAATTCTGGTGGTGAAGCTGTTAGTAACTTCTTCATTGATTAGTTGAGTCTTACTTTCAGATCCTTTAGTCGGATAACAGCAAGGTGAATCAGACTCTGATAGGGATATGTATCCTGCTTTGTTAAGATAGGATAGCCATTCCTCTTCATCGGTGTTTTCCGTACCGATGGTATTAACTGTTTGTTGAACAGGTTGAAGAAAACCCCCACTGCGGAAAGTTTCTTGAATTGGAAGAACTACCTCAATTCCTGGAATAACTTTTGATGATGTTGGAAAGAATCCAACTCCTGTTCTGTTTTTGTTGTTGGTAGGAATATTAATGTGCCCCCAACCACTGGTAGTGCCATCCTTTACAACTTGGATTGCATCTTTGTAGGAAGAAATAGACGCTGTTTTCTCTTTTCCTTTTTCCTTGTCCAAGGAAAGTGCTTGGAATTTAGTCCCAACAACTTCTTTTGGTTCTATGTCGGAGAATGACGACAGGTTGCTGACAATCAAAGCTCGTTCTCCACATACAGTTACCAATTTGTCATCTCTTATGAACTTCAGTTTCTGATGAAGTGTTGAAGTAATTGCCCCAGCCTCATGAATCCATGGGTGACCTAGCAAACAACTGTATTGTGCCGGGATATCCATAACTTGGAAAGTGATTTTGAACGTCTGAGGTCCAATAGTTATGGGAAGATCCACTTCTCCAAAAACTGAATTTCTTGATCCATCAAATGCTTTGACGATGACGTGACTGTTCCTTAACGGGTGATCTTTGAAAGATAATCTTGACAATGTTGATTTAGGCATGACGTTGAGAGAGGATCCATTGTCTATTATGACTCCTGTGAGTACATCACCCATGTAGCTAACTGAGATGTGAAGTGGAAGGTTATGGTCCACTCCTTCTTCAGGAAGATCTTCGTCACAGAAACTCAGGCTAGTTCCTGCGGAGATGTTGGCAACAATACTGTTGAATTGTTCCATAGTAACACTTGGTTCTACGAAAGCTTGTTCCAAAACTTTCTGTAGAGCTTCCCTATGAGCCTTAGAACTCAATAGTAGGGAGAGAACAGATATCCTAGACGGAGTATGTAGCAACTGGTCTACAATATTGTATTCACTCCTCTAGATTAACTTCAAGATCTCATCATTTTCTTTCGCTTGAACAGCATTGGTCGGATGATTGTCTTGCCTATGTGGGGCTTCTTCCGAAGGCTTTTCCACATTTTCTGTTGCTCTGTTGAAGACTCGTCCACTTCTAGTGACTCGACTAATATCAGCGATGTTGACAACAGACGGTAATGGTATTTCCTTACCATTTTCAGTGAATGTAGAGTTGTACTTGTATGGTATAGCCTTGCTGGACTCATACGGTACATGACCTGGTAAGAAGATCACTAATGGAGCAATTGCTGTCTTCCTGCTGTCATACTTGACTTGCGTAGGTTCAACTTGATTAATTTGAGGAGATACGGTAAAGACTTTGTTATCTTTTCTGTTGGCAAGAACTGTAATGGTATTTTCATCCATCAGTTTCTGAATGTTGTTGCGAACACGCAAACATCCTCGTGAATTTCTTCGACAAATTCTGCATCTACTGTAAGGATGGAAATCCGTTCCAAAGTAGGCAAGTCCATTTAAAGTCTTATGGAACCTGACTACCGATCCTTCGAGATCTTCAACTTTGTAGATTTTGTATTCTCCTGGACATCCTTGAACCATGTTGACGTCGTACTCAGTTTTGACTCGAATGTGTTGAATCCATCCTAAGTCCATTTGTTCTTGTAATGCATCTTGAACTACGGCACATCCTTGATTATTCTTTGGACAAATTTCACATGTGAAGTAGTTGTGAGGTGGTACATGACCATATCCTGCTTGTCTAGCGTGCATTTTGACAAGATTTTCCCCTATCTGACGGATGTCGTAGATTTGAATGACGTTGGGGTGCTGATCTATCAGATTTACTAAAGCTTCTTTATGCTGCGGCAGAGGATTTGCCTGGACATTGGGATTAGTGTCTTTGAAGGATAGCATTCCGCTCTTCACTAATCTTTGAACGTCGGCCTTGAAATTGAAACAGTTCTCAATGTTGTGACCTGGTGCCCCTTTATGATAAGGACAATATTGGTCAGCCTTGAACCAATGTGATGATTCATATGCAGGATTTGGAGGATTCTTTGTCTGAATGAGTCCTTTCGCCAGTAGTGTTGGAAACAAATCCGCATAAGGCATTGGTATGGGATCAAAGGGAGGATACCTTGAAACCCGATTGTTGTTGAAATTTGGAGGTCGAACCTGTTGCTGAGGTTGCTGCGACCTTTGTTGAAATGGTTGTTGCGAAACCTGAGGTTGATAAGCTGGCGCTGAGTTAACAACCGGAGTTACTGTAGCAACCTGAGGTGAAAAATTCTTCTTTGCTTTGTGCAAGACATTGCTGACATCTTGATCCTTTTTCTTATGGAAAGAACTTCCATACTTCCTTGGACCAATAGAAGATTCTGGTTCTTTGTTCAAGCGTCCTTCTCGAACTGCTTCTTCTAAACGTACACCCATGTTTACCATCTCGGTAAAGTCACTTGGTGCACTTGCAACCATTCATCCGTAGTAAAATGGACTCAAAGTCTTGAGATAGATTTTTGTCATTTCTTTCTCTTCAAGTGGTGGACAAATTTGAGCAGCAACTTCACGCCATCTCTGAGCGTATTCCTTGAAGCTTTCTCTATCCTTTTGAGTCATGGCTCGGAGTTGATCTCTGTCGGGAGCCATATCCAGATTGTACTTATACTATTTGACGAAGGCCTCTCCGAGGTCTCTAAAAGTACGAATCTCTGAACTGTCCAAGTTCATGTACCATTTGAGTGCAGCACTAGTCAGGCTGTCTTGAAAATAATGAATGAGCAATTGTTGATTATCAGTCTGAGTTGACATTCTTCGAGCGTACATCACGAGATGACTTTGTGGGCATGAATTCCCTTTGTACTTCTCAAACTCTGGTACTTTGAATTTGTGAGGAATCTTAACATTTGGAACCAGACAGAGGTCTGCAGCATTCTTTCCAAATAGATCTTGTCCTCGGAGAGTCTTGAGTTCCTTCTGCATTTGCAGAAACTGTTCCTGGAACTCGTCCAATCTTTCATACACGCCAGCATCCTCACTGGGAGCGTGATGATATACTAGTCTTCCCTGTGGAGGAAAAGTATGCATAATAGGTCACAGAGAAGCCATGACAGCAGATCTTGGAATCTCAGCATTCTGTTGTGCAAAACCCATTGCCGTTGCTCTTGGAACTTCAATTTCCAGAGGTTTGTAACCCTCCGGTGGATGCATATCCATGGTGACTTTTGGAACTTCAGAAACTGGAGGTATGTACCCTTCTGGAGTAAAGTTATACGGCATGCCCCAAGGTCGATCGGACGGCATGGTATACTGAGGAATAGGAGTAGAAACAATCTCGGAAACCACAGTCCTTTGCGGTTCTTCTGGCGTTGGTTGATTCTGCGCAACTACCAGGGCTTCTACCATACTATTGAGTCTTTCAACAGTACCCTTGAGAGTATTAATCTCTTCTCTGAGTTCTTCATTCTCTTGCTCAAAGTCTTCCATTCTTTTCTTGCGACTTGAACGAGTGTTGTATGGATGAGACAGCTTGAAAGTCTTTGTTCACCTCCTTCTCCTCCTCTCTTTCTGGAGAAAGGAAAGTGACTATTAGATCCGCGACAATTCTCGTGTCAGTGCGTACGACTAAAGCGATGCATGATATGTAATTAAGTTATTATTTTTCAAGGAAACACCATAATTACGTTATGAAACATCAAACTTTTATTAATTAAGCGAAAACGCTGTTTTTTACACACTTTGAAAAAGGGAAATACAGAGAAACTGAGAGAAAGGACTCTAAAACTTTGACGAAGAGTCGACTTCACGTTCTAACATTTTCTTCTATTTCTTGAGCTGAGCGTTCTCTGACGTGAGCTGGTCGATGATCCAGGAAGCAGGAGTGATATGATGAGAAAGTGATGATTGTGTCACTTGTCGATCGAGTAATTCAAGTAACTCATCCTTCCTTCTTAGGATGTTCTGAATCTCAACATTTTCCGTGTTGACAATTCGATACTTGTTCTTCCAAGCATTCCTTTCTTGGCATACCTTGTTTAATGCCGCTTGCAGCTTTTCAACATCGGTGGAGAAAAGGTAAATTGGTTCCCCTATGGGAATAGGTTCTTGATGTTGCTATGGCATTCTGAGCTTGAATGCTCTGACGCGCACCCACTGAAGGTAAGGATCCAAAGAGATGCAAAGATGTTTTCCTAACAATCTTCTCCCCTTTGTGTGAACAAGACGCCAGGCTTGGACAATTTCCTTCTTCAGCATGTTACCATGATTGTCGATGTTCTTGAAGAAAAGACCCTCCAATTGGATATTACTTGGAATATTTTTCATGGGATAGCTGTATTCACGACGGGCTAAAGCATGATTATAGATGATTCCTCCCTTAGTTCCAATAAGGGGTACGTTGGGATAACTTCCGCAACTGAAGATGATCTTGGTTTCGTCGTTGTCAGGACTACACCAATTAATGTCTGTATGAGTGAGAGACATAATCTTCTGTGACCAGTAAAGGCCATCCCTCATGTTCCAGAAAGTGCTAGACTTTGGCAGGTGCGAGACGAACCATTTGTATAACAACGGTACGCAGCATGTGATTAATCCACCTCGCTGCAGGTTTCTTGAATGCACAGAGTGATAAGCATTCGCAAGCAAGGTTGGAACTGGATTTCCAATCAAGAAGATCTTAATTGCGTTGATGTCGACGAAATCGTTGATGTTAGGAAACAAAAACAATCCGTAGATAAGCAATGCTAAGATTTCTTCAAATGCGCTCATATCTTGGATGCTGACGAAGTACCGAGCTTGGTCTAACAAGAACTTGGAGGGTAATCCTTGAATTCCTCCTCTACTCACCATATGAGTTCTGATGTCGACTACGTTCAAAGGAGTAGTTGCAGCAATGACAATGTCGTCAGGATTCTTTTGCAAACCGGAGTACGGATCTTGCGCGTAGGCATGAGTTGATAATCTGGAAAGGTAAAGCAGTGATACGTTGGATCGTAAAACTGCACCAATGTGGGAAGGATCCCATCCACAATGTTAGTGCTGAGAAGAGGCAGAAGTTTTCCATACTTCTCCTTGAAAGCCTAGGGGTTGACCACCAGTTTTCCGAGCTTTTCCAATTCTTCTACCTTAGGAATCTTGAAGGTGTATTTCCTAGCTCTCTTTCTCCCGTAATCCATGATATAGATCCTTAAGTCCTTTCTCCGTTTCTCTCTTTCTCTGAAGTTCAAAACGCTCGTTATTTAGTTTCCTTGAAAAACGACTCGAAAAAGACTCTTTTTGGTTTTAATTATTATGATGAATGATGCATGAATGCACACACAAGAGTTTTAAACAAACATGGCGTTGAAGGGTATAGTGGTCATGAAGTCACAACGCAAACCTCGCCCCAATGGTAAACTAAGGATAAGGATTTTTGTACCTGTAGAACGGGTTCTAGGGGTCTCAGAGTTTTTGCTCAACCTTAAAGATACGTTGACTGGTATCTATAAGAGAGTTTTCTCTGAGTGTAGTATCTGCGTGACAATTACTTCCGTAATCACCGCTCTACGTCCTAAGAAAGGCTTTAAGTTGGGTTAATGTGTTTCTAGGTCCTCCTGGTACAAATCAGTCTCGGAATGCATTGGCGCAGTTAATCACAACCAGCCAGGCAAATCCCAAGAGTAGATTTGGAAACCAAGATTAGAGGGCCTTCACCGGGAAGACATCCTCCATCCTATCTTATGTTGCACTCAAATCCGGGTATAGGATTTCTCACCACAAGGGGGAATCAAGCCCTTTCCCAATACAGAATAAACAAAATAAACAAATATATATGCAACAAACACATGATATGACACAGAGGTTAGGCAGGACCTCTCTTGTTTGAGGGGGAATTTGGCATCCCTAATTCCTCATTGGGGCTGGACCAGCAACAGGTCAACCATTGGTTTGGATGAAAAACCAAGGTTTTTAACACTTATATCCCCAACAGAGTCGCCATTTTTCTGTGGTGTCTTTTTTTTACCTCCCCGTTTCACTTGGGAGGACGGCACGCTAGACCCTTCACGCAAAATTTGGAAGGAGAATGCGCCCGGGATGGGATGAATTTTGTTTCAGTTCTTCCTATGATATCACACGAACTTTCTTATTTGTCCTACGAGTAGGAAAGGGGAAAAAAGATCTCAACTAAACCCTAGGAGTTTGCTAAGTGTGGGGATTTCACCTAGACTAGAAATTCTGGAGTTCAGGGGGTCGGTTATACATAGGGAAGAGTTTAAGCACCCTACCTATCCGTAGTACTCTACGGGAACCTTCTCTGTGTCATTGTGATTGTGTTTGTTGCTAATGATTGGGAAAGTTTCTCCTTTGTGTTAGGAGAGAGAATTGAATTGATTTAAGAAAGGACAGACAGACAGACAAACTGACTATTTTTGGTATTTTATTAGCTCGCTGAGATTCCTTGTGAACCTCATGCCTACATATCCCTAGTGGAAGTCAGAGCTTAATGTAGTTCGGGGAACTAACTAAGGAAATTAATTATTTTTGGTGCCTTACTTGAAGCTCAAGGTTGAAGCTTTGAATTAAATCTCTGTTTACAATAAAGAGACATGAAATCATCTTTACAGAGAGGTATTTCTACTATTCCACCACAAACATTTTAAAAGAGTGACAGAATGATTGAATTCATTTCATTAAGAGAGTGACCTTACTTGTGTGTTTGCAAGTATGCTAGTATCTCTTAAACGAAAGAAAAATGCTCGTCCAAATTAGGGAAAGTTAATCACATGTCTGGTTACACTGCCAGCTCATGCCTTTCAAAATCCTAAATGGGAGACTTGGTTGAAATTAAAATGAAATGTAATGTTTGTTTGTTTGAATGTGGTGAGATAGAAGATCTCTCTAGAGAGATAAGCTATGTCTATCTACTGTATAAAAGATTTGATTTTTTTAGCTGGCTTGAATGAGGCCCAAGCTTGAGGCTTTTGATTGATTTATTGACTCTGGGAGATAACTTTACTGGGGAGAATTTAAACTAAGGAGTTTTTGTGTTCTGTACAAAGCCCAGAATTGAGGCTGACTCTAGTTGGAGAGTGTTTATTTGATGGATTTTATTTGGTGTTCTGTACAAAGCCCAGAATTGTGGCTGACTCTTCTTAGGGAGACTCTATTTTGTGTGCCCTGTACAAAGCCCAAGGTTGTGGCCAACTGCTGAGGATAATTGATTTTTTAAGACTATGAATGACTCTTATTTGTGTGCCTTGTACAAAGCCCAAGGTTGTGACTGACTCTTACTGAGGATGGTTATTAATTTGTGCCTTGTATGAAGCCCAAGGTTGTGGCTACTCTAGCTAGGGGGATATTATTTTCTGCCTTGTACAAAGCCCAAGGTTGTGGCGGACTTTTAAAGAAACTGAGTGTGGAAGACTCTATGGGGAAAAGATCCTTGAGATTAGGAGTCTTTGACACATGGAAATATGGTTTATCTGCCTTGTACAAAGCCCAAGGTTGTGGCTAAAAAATGAAAGACTCACTGGGGGAGTTTAATTCTACTAGAGGTTTTAACAAACTAATTTATTATTTTTATGTTTTTGGAAGCTAACCCTTTCCAGGGATTTTGACTCAGCTGGAGAAATTGACTATTAAAAGACTGAATTTTTATCATGTTTTTTTTGGAGGCTGACCCTTTCCAGGGGTTTTGACTCTTTTAGGGAAATTATCTCTTAAGAGAATGAATCTTTGGATTTGAAGGAGTGATTTTGGAGGCTAACCCTTTCCAGGGTTTTTGTTAAAATGAAGGAATGATTTGGAGGCTAACCCTTTCCAGGGGTTTTTGTTAAAATGGATGGCAGAAAGATTATCTAGTGGAGACTTCTTGTTTTAAAGCCCAAGATTAAGGCTGACTCTTGCTGGTGATAAGCAAATATGGATCCTAGACTCTGCTAAGGAAGATTGATGAAGATAAGGGTGACAGAGACTGTCCATGTCTCTCATTCCAAAAAGTGTACTCAATATGAGATTGAGACAATCTTAGCTTGTTTAAAGTCTGGTTTAAAGAATGGAAGAAACTCACCATGATAGGCTAGGAGGTAACTAAAGACCTATTTCTATGTTTATAAGAAACCTGATGGGTCCTTGTATACAAGCTCAAGAGGAAGCTGGAAATGCTTTTCAGAAGCCTGTGGGTCCTTGTACAAAGCCCAAGAGGAGGCTAATCGAGGGTCATCGAGGGTCCTTGTTATAGCACAAGAGAAAGCTATGTGGTTTTGAACTTATTTTGGCTCTAAGCAAATGGGTAAGAGGTTTCACCGGGAATAATTCCTCTTTGGGTGGATGTGTCCTAGTTTGGGTTCTAAGGCTTTTACCAAGATGTTTCACCGGGAATAATTCATCTTGGGGGTTTGAACTACAGATCTCTAATTAGGAAAGAGCCTTCACCGGGAAGACATTCTCAATCCTATGCCATATTCCTATAATATATATATATATAGTTTAACTGTCCTAGGGTTTACACTCAAACGTAGTTCTAAACAATATATAAACAGTTCTATATTTGACAGTAATTTAAATAAAAGACTGTAAATTGAAAGCTTGTAAAGCCTAACCTGGATGGAGTGGAGACCTTTGAAGATGTATGTACAAAGCCTTACCAGCAATTTTTGTTGTTTTGTTGATAACAGTTGTATATTTATTATAAACAGCTAAAGGTTTTTGAAAACACAAGAAGTGAAGATGGACAAAGGTCACATAGGTATCTGAAGAGTTTCACCGAGAATAATGCCCTTCAAATACCAGAAGAAAGTTTTGAAAACAGAAAGGAGATTTTGTAAATACAGTTTTTGAAAACAAACTAAGAAAAGAAAAAGGTGTTGGGACTTACACTCTAATAGAGGCCCAATGAAAATGATTTACTGTTTATGGAAACAGATGGAAAATGATTGAAATGATATAAGGTTTTGTTGTTTGAAAACCTTAATCATCTGTTTAATCGGAGACTGAAAACAGCTTTGAATATTGACAAAAGTCAACTTAATTAAGGTAAAGATGAAATCTATACCTAATTAAGACCTAAATAATTAGGGTTTTATCATAAGATTATTCACAAAATAATTAGGTTAAAACAAAATGAAGATATATATTTTCAAAGTATTTAAGAAAACACTTAAAACATACTATTTTAAACCTAATAAAAATATATGAAATAAATAATATTTTTATGATTTCTTTGATTATTCACAAAATAGATATATTAAATAACAAGTGTGTGAAAAATGAGCTGAAAATGATTTAATTTGATAGGTTAAATAATTGTGTGAAGTTTGTGAATAAAACAAAGAAAAATAGTGGTAAAAAATTGGGTTTGTCTCCTCCAAGGTTTGAACACACGCCCTCTAAGTCACCAGCTCAAAATAACACCACTGAGCCAACGCGCGCTTAGTGATTATAACACACACCCATTTGGTTATGTTTCAAAACAAGTGGTAAATCATTGAAAAATAAAAGAATCAAAAAGTCTGGGGCGAGGGGGATTCGAACCCCAGACTTGAGGCATGAGGAGACTAAGGGCGTATGTGAGGCCACTAGGGCAAGCGATGAATTCGTTTATAAAACGCATACGATTCAAAATAAAATAAACCTAGCCCATGGATTTGAATTTCGCACGCCACCATAGTCATCTTCTTCCTCGAGCTCAAAAATTTTCAAATTTCTAACTCTCTGGTTTCTCAACTAAATGGCATGATGTAAACATCAATCTTGCTCTAAATTTCCTCACGAATCCAGATATGTAACTATTATAAATTTATATTAACTATATCTACTGAATTAAACAAAATACGTGAAGAACCCTAAAATTTGAAATTTAAATTAAATGACCATACTGAAGTATAAATGACTGATGATAGAGGGTTTTTAATCCTCTGATGATGCTGAATGAAATGGTATCGAGCTTTAACCAAAAAGGTACACGAATTAAAGAGGTGGAGTTGAGAAACTTACCTCTGAAAATGGAGGTCGTGAGGATGATAGAGAACACCTGGGCTTGTATGAGTGATCCCAAAAGCTTCCTTGGAACTCAGTGATGTTAACTGAATGCTTATTGTGACTTCAATCCTTCTAAAATGCTCTACCCGACACCTTCAATTTGAGCTTCAAGTGGACATGGAGGGTGATGAATTTTGAGTTACAGATGAGCTGCAGCCATCTGAACAGCTTCACTATGACCTAAGGAATGTGTCTGGATGCTTGGCTTTGTTGGAAACCTTCTGAATTGCTCTATGGACCTCCAACTGCAACAGCTCCAAAGTGAGAGCAACAATGGTGTTCCTCCACCTACAGAAGTGATCCAGGTGCTTGGATCACCTCAAATGAGCCCCCTTGAGATGTTAGAATGCTTACTTTCCAAAGAGAAGCTCTGGTTTGAAGAAAACGATTCTTCTTGCCAAAGAACTTTGAAAAACCATAAGCATGAGAAGAGAAAGAGAAAGCAAGGAATATGGTTGCTTTGGTGTGTTTTCTGAATGAGAAAGAGCCATCTATTTATAGGCAAATGGTTCAGAGCAATTGAACATAGCAAGCTTGCTTAGTGAAGTGAGTTTGGTTTCTTAGCCATGAAGAAAATTTGAAAATATCCCAAATGCAATGATGCATTTTCGAGCTAGCTTCCCCAACCATTGATCTTGTATGATCTTAGGGAAAATTTCTGATGCAGAGGAGAGTTCTAATTGGCTTAGAGCAAGATTCCTTGATGATTCACCATTTGCCATAAATTCAAAAATGCAATCATTACATAATCACATGCCTTTGTTTTTGGGAATCTTCTCTAATCCTTATGCAATGATGAAATTGGATGTATGGCATGTCTTTAGATGTATTAGAGGTTGGGTAGCATCATTTAGAGAAGTCACTTGCACAAAATTGCAAAGTTTCAAATTGCACGTGACCTATAATTTTCACTTCAAGTGCCTAACTTTGATCAATCATATCTCTTAGCTCAAAATGAATTTGGAGAAGGTTGAGCATAATTTGGAAAGCCCTTAATATGTAATTTGATTCATTAGTTTGGTGTTTGCCCAAATTCTTTAGGGAAATTAGTGAAAAAGTCCCATAAAGTTTGAAGAAAACTAGGGTTTTCTTGCATGTTTTGTGAAGGCAGCCACTTTGAAGCTCCATAACTCTTCAATGGTTGATTTTTAGCCAAAACATTATATGTGTCAAAGTTGTTTATTGGATCAAAATCTACAACTTTCATGTGTGAAGTTTTTTTCAGTTTGTAGGTGAAATTTTGAGAAAATCCCTTAGAAAGTTTGGCAAAAATCTCTTGAAAACACTTAGAAAAAATTCTAAGTATGAAAAGTCAAACTTTTGATTCTTGATTGATTTTCTTGATTTTCCTTGATAAAATGACTTCAAATATCATATATTGATGATTTAAAACTTCAAAAGTCATGGTTGACCAAAATTTCCAAAAAGTCAAAGGTGATCCTATGCAGTTGACTTTTTCAGATGAAGTGAATTCTTGGACTTTTGTGATGAATCAAAATCTCCTCTTCAAATGAGTGATGTGAATGGATTATATTAAGGGAATAGAAGCTCTTGAGTCATGTTTTGAGTTTTGGATCCATGTCCTGATTAAAAGTCAACTGTCTTGGTGAATTAGGTCAAAAACCTTAATTGTCGACCAGATGAAATTGATGACTGTAGGCCTTGGATTGGGTTATAATGCCCAATGGATATTGTCATATGAGCTATTTGAAGATGATTTATGCCTTTGAGTGATGTCCTTGAGCTTTGTAGGGTTTCCCAAATGTTGTCCCTGATTTTAGTCCTTGATGGGGGCTTAAAACCCTAGACTGGGTATCAGATGAACAAGTGACTGCTCTGAGTATCTATTTTGTCTTTGATGAAAAGTCTAAAAAGATATGACATCTCAGGGGGTCAAAAATTAGGGTATGACAGTATCATTTTTAGATCTTTGATGGCAGATCGTTCTGGAACCTTCTGAGGTCTCAGCTTTAGATCTTTGATGATAGATCGTTCTGGAACATTCTGAGGTATCAGCTTTAGATCTTTAATGGTAGATCGTTCTGGAACCGTCTGAGGTATCAGCTTTAGATCTTTGATGGTAGATCGTTCTGGAACCGTCCAAGGTATCGACTTAGATCTGTGTTGCTTGTTTTTAAGTTGATAGGTGATTTTGAAAGAGAGATCTCTTCAGAATGAACCTTCGGCTTGATTATATCTGAGAGGAATGTTCGTCTGAATAGAATTCAGGGGAACACTGTATGTGATCAAGAACAACTTTGCTGAGGATATTCGTCCACCTGAAAAAAAATCAAGTTAGCGTCATGCAATGTCATGATGCATGTAATGTATGAGATTTTTGAACTAAAGGAGAAATATGCATGTTATGTATGCGTTTGTCATGAAACATTATATGTTGTGTATGAATATGCGTATGATATATTATGTATAATGTGTGATGTATGATGTATGATGTATGACTTATGCAGTCTTGAGCGTATCAAGCTTCTGGTTGGGAAAATAAATCTCCGCTAGCCATTTGGAAATGAAGGCATTGTGACCGTTGATGATTTTTGTCGTCTTGCTCGAGTATACTCGGCTGAGGGACCTTCTTTGAGAACCAGGGTGCTCTGTTGAAGGATCTTTGACTACCGCTTGGGGATGAAAGGTAATTTGAAAGTCCGACTTTGATGCCCTTTGAAGTTGGAATGAGGAAGATGCATAATCCTCCGATGCACTATTTGACCAAGTCCTGGTGTGGAGACCACACTTTCTGGGGATAGCACTCTTGAACAGTCCTGCTGGGGAGTAAGATTTCTCGAATCACTTTGTGAGAGAGAGAAATCTCATTGAGGAATTTGCTGAGAAGTGCATCTCTGTTGGGGATTTTTCTTCTAATGCTGGTTTCGGGATGATGTCCAAATGATTGGGACATTACCTGAATGCTATTCCTGTTTTTCTGGTAAACATCAATCATATTCAAATGCACATGTTCATTCAAAATTATCATTGGGACGTTTACGTATTCAAAACAGAAAAAGTGAAAATGTTAATTTTTGAGCCTGAGCTGCATTGATTTTTTTTGAAAAAGAGCCATAATAGGCTGATTAGTACAAGAAGACAAAAATCCCAGTAGTAGGAAATTGTCATAAGGCTTTGAAAAGTATTTATAGCTATGTGAAAATAATCCAGTCAAGTTTCAATTCTGCTATTGCCAATCTGTCTTCGAGTATCTCATCCCTCACTTGTTGGAAGAAAGTGATTGGACTGATCGGTGTCTTTGATGTGTTGAACCTTGAAGATGAGTAGGTAGCCAAACGGAACATAGTTGTACGCTTTATTCCCTAACTTTGCCTAGACTGCCTTTTCAGGTTTTCAATCCACCGAGACGCTCATTTTTGCCTAAGTTGCCCTTTCAGGTTTTCAACTTAGCGAGCTTTTCTTTAAGCGAAATACTTTTTCACTATGTCCGCATTTACAGGATGTGGGAAATCCTCGCCATCCATAGTGGTAAGCAGCATGGCACCGCCGGAGAATATTTTCTTGATTACAAACGGTCCCTCATAAGTGGGAGTCCACTTGCCCCTGGGGTCACCTTGTGGTAGGATGATGCGTTTAACAACCAAACCACCGGTTTGGTATGCTTGACTTTTGACTTTCTTGTTGAAGGCTTTGATCATACGCTTTTGGTACAACTGACCATGACAAATAGCTGCGAGCCTCTTCTCATCAATCAAGTTTATCTGGTCCAACCGAGTCTGAATCCAATCGTCTTCGTCTAGATCAGCTTCTTTCATAATCCTTAGGGAAGGAATCTGAATTTCAATTGGAAGAACTGCCTCCATACCATAGACTAAGGAGAATGGAGTCGCCCCTGTTGAAGTACGTGCTGATGTGCGATAACCATGAAGAGCAAAAGGTAACATCTCATGCCAGTCTTTGTAGGTTACTGTCATCTTCTGTATGATTTTCTTGATGTTCTTGTTGGCAGCTTCCACTGCGCCATTCATCTTTGGTCGATATGGAGAGGAATTATGATGTTTGATCTTGAACTATGTGCAGAGTTCAGTAATCATTTTGTTGTTTAAATTTGTGCCATTATCTGTGATGATCCTTTCAGGGATGCCATACCGACAAATGAGATTATGCTTGATAAATCGGGCCACAACATTTTTTGTGACAGAAGCAAATGAAGCTGCTTCTACCCATTTTGTGAAGTAGTCAATAACGACTAGGATAAAACGATGTCCGTTGGAGGCAGTAGGCTTGATTTCTCCGATCATATCAATACCCCACATTACAGAAGGCCAAGGAGCCGTCAGGACGTTTAATGGGACCGGAGGTACATGTACTTTGTCGGCATATATCTGGCATTGGTGACAGGTTCTGGAGTGATGATGGCAGTCTGTCTCCATGGTAGACCAATAATAACCTGCTCTTAGGATCTTTTTAGCCATTGTATGTCCACTTGAATGAGTACCAAAAGCACCATCGTGTATGTCTTCCATAATCTGTTCTGCTTCCTTCTTGTTTAAACAACGAAGTAAAGTCGAGTCATGGTTGCGTTTGTATAGGGTTCCATTACTTAGGAAGAATTTGGCAGCAAATCTTCTTAGAAACTTTCTATCGTTAATGGATGCCCCTTCAGGGTACTCCTGAGTTTCGAGATATCTTTTTACTTCATGGAACCATGGTTTTTCTTCCGTTCCTTCGGCATTGATCTCATTGCAATAGGTTGGTTCATCCTGTCTGTAAATGGTGATCATCGGCGCCTCATTGTCCCACCTGACTTTGAACATAGATGACATGGTAGCTAGAGCGTCAGCTAGTTGATTTTCTTCGCGCGGGATGTGTTCAAAAGTGATTTCTTCAAAGTAAGGAATCAAACTCAGCACATATTCTTTGTAAGGAATTAGATTCGGGTGCTTTGTGTCCCATTCCTCTTTGACTTGATAAATTACAAGTGCCGAGTCTCCGTAGACCTCCAGGAACTTGATTCTTAAATCGATTGCAGCTTTGAGACCCATAATACATGCTTCATACTCGGCTATATTGTTAGTGCAGTTGAAGCATAATCTGGCAGTGAATGGTGTATAACCTCCTGCAGGGGAAATGGTCACAGCTCTGATGCCATTGCAGAGTGCATTAGAAGCTCCATCAAAAACCATAGTCCATTGGGATCCTGGCTTGGGTCCTTCTTCCGGTCCTGGTTGCTCGTAATCAGTGACTTGCATAATGTATTCATCTGGGAAGTCAAAGTTCAATGCTTGATAATCATCCACTGCTTGATGAGCCAGATGATCAGCTACCACACTTCCTTTGATTGCTTTTTGTGAAGTGTACTGGATGTCATACTCTGTTAAGATCATTTGCCATCTTACTATTCTTCTAGAGAGAGCAGGTTTTTCAAACACATACTTGATAGGATCCATTTTGGAGATCAGGAAAGTGGTCTGGTTTAGCATATACTGTCTTAGTCGGCGAGCCGCCCATGCTAAGGCACAACAAGTTTTCTCGAGTAGTGAGTATCTTGTTTCACAATCGGTAAACTTTTTGCTAAGATAGTAGATTGCATGCTCCTTTCGGCCGGACTCGTCATGTTGCCCCAGTACACACCCCATTGAATCTTCTAACACAGTTAGGTACATTATCAGAGGTCTTCCTTCCACTGGTGGTAACAAGATTGGCGGTTTTTGAAGATATTCTTTGATCTTATCAAAGGCTAACTGACATTTGTCATTCCATCTTTCCACTTGATCTTTCTTCAACAGTTTGAAGATCGGCACACAAGTAGTAGTCATATGGGCAATAAATCTGGCTATGTAATTCAGACGTCCCAAGAATCCTCTGACTTGTTTCTCGGCACGGGGTATAGGCATTTCTTGAATGGCTTTGACCTTGGCAGGATCAACCTCAATACCTTTGCTGCTGACAATGAAACCTAAGAGTTTGCCGGATCTTACTCCAAAGGTACACTTTTTCGGATTCAGTCGCAACCTGTATTTCTTGAGTCTGTCAAACAGCTTGTGCAGATGACCCAGATGTTCTTCTTCGGTGTTGGACTTTGCAATCATATCATCGACATAAACCTCTATCTTCTGATGAATCATATCATGGAACAGAGCTACCATTGCACGCTGATATGTTGCTCCTGCATTCTTTAAACCAAAGGGCATTACTTTGTAACAAAAGGTTCCCCAAGGTGTTGTGAAGGTTTTTTTTTCCATGTCTTCGGGCGCCATCTTGATTTGATTGTACCCTGAGAATCCATCCATAAAGGAGAATACCTTGCATTGTGCAGTATTGTCAACTAGTACATCGATGTGAGGTAAAGGGAAATCGTCTTTGGGGCTTTCCCGATTCAGATCTCTGTAGTCTACACACATTCTGACTTTCCCGTCTTTTTTAGGCACAGGCACGATGTTAGCTATCCAAGGAGGATAACTCACAACTTTCAGAAAGCCAGCATTGAATTGCTTTTCAACCTCGTCTTTGATCTTCTTTGACATATCGGGCCTACTCCTCCGCAGTTTCTGCTTAACTGGAGTACCACCTTCTTTGATCGGTAGGCGATGAACCACAATATCTGTGTCAAGGCCAGGCATATCTTCATAGGACCAAGCGAATATCTCAACGTAGTCTTGTAACATTTGAATCAGTCTTTGCTTGACACTATCTTCTAGATCAGCCCCTATCTTGACTTCTTTCTTTTCTTCGTCATTGCCCAAGTTGATAACCTCAATTGGTTCTTCATGCGGCTGTATAGTCTTTCCTTCTTGTTCTAACAGCCTTGCAAGTTCTCTTGGTACTTCACAATCTTCCTCACTTTCGTCCTCAGTTTGGTATGTCAGATTTTCAAAGTCATGACTGGCAATAGCAGAATCGTTATCAACAGGATCCAGAGTGAATGTGAATCTGCATTTATATATGTGGGTGTGTGTAAGAACACATAGCTATTTGAAAAATGAATAAAGCAAAGAAAAAGGATCACAAAATTTGAATATGCAAACGTCCCATGTGTTAGAACAAGATTTGTTCTGATCAATATTCTTAGTTTTGATGATAACAAGGATATGAATTTTGTGAGATGATGTGGTACTCTAATACATTGCAATTTCCCTTTCAGGAAATATATAAAGAGTATGCACAAATCAGCGCTCAGAAGCTTTGACTCAGAAGGTTCAGCATGCAACATCAGAACATGGTCTGGCAAGACATCAGAAGATGGTCAAGGCAGAATCAGAACATGGGTCTATGGAAGCATCAGAAGAACTTGAGTTCAGAAGCAGAAGCACTGAAGTTCTCATGGTATCACGCTCAGAAGCACTTCAAGGTCAGAAGACAAGAAGATGTTATGCACCAAGCTGTTTGACTCTGATGATATTCAAACGTTGTATTCACAAACATCAGATCAGAAGCAAGTACAAGTGGCAGGCTACGCTGACTAACAAAAGGAACGTTGGAAGCTATTAAAGGCAACGTCAGTAGACACAGCATGAACAAGGCTCGAGGTAGTTGACAAAAGCGTGAAACATTAAATGCAATGCTGTACAGAATATGCAAAGCATTAAATGCTCCCAACGGTCATCTTCTCAAGTGCCTATAAGTATGAAGTTCTGATGAGAAGCAAGGTTGACGATTTCTGTGAATATTAACTTGCTAAAACGCTGTTCAAATCAAAGCTCTCAAACTTCATCTTCATCAAAGCTCACTACATTGCTGTTGTAATATATTAGTGAGATTAAGCTTAAACGTTAAGAGAAATATCACTGCTGTGATTATAGCTTTTCAGAAGCATTTGTAATACTCTTAGAATTGATTACATTAATTTGTAAGTAACTAGAGTGATCAAGTGTTGATCAGGATACTCTAGGAAGTCTTAGCTTGGGTCTAAGCAGTTGTAATTAGAGTGATCACGTGGTGGTCAGGATACTCTAAGAAAGTCTTAGCTTGTGTCTAAGCATTTGTTCCTGGAGTGATCAGGTTGTGATCAGGATACTCTAGAAGACTTAGTCGTGGACTAAGTGGAAAACCATTGTAATCTGTTGCGATTAGTGGATTAAATCCTCAGGTGAGGTAAATCACTCCGTGGGGGTGGACTGAAGTAGTTTAGTTAACAACGAACCAAGATAAAAATAACTGTGCAAATTGTTTTTATCGTTCAAGTTTTTAGACTACACTTATTCAAACCCCCCCTTTCTAAGTGTTTTTCTATCCTTCAATTGGCACCAGAGCGCCGGTTCTAAGGTGCAAGCACTTAACCGTGTTTAGAAAAGATTCAGGAAGAGAAAAACGCTTCAGTAAAAGATGGCTGGTGAAATTCCAACAGATCCACCTGCATCTACATCTGGCTCTGCTGAGCAATACAATGGTAACAATGGTTATACTAGACCACCAGTATTTGATGGTGAAAACTTTGAATACTGGAAAGATAAACTGGAAAGTTACTTTCTTGGTCTAGATGGTGAACTATGGGATCTTCTGATGGATGGTTACAAACATCCAGTGAAAGCTAGTGGCGTAAGGCTTACAAGGCAAGAAATGGATGATGATCAGAAGAAGCTTTTCAAGAATCATCATAAATGTAGGACTGTTTTGCTGAATGCTATCTCTCATGCTGAGTATGAGAAGATATCTAACAGGGAAACTGCCTATGATATATATGAGTCATTGAAAATGACCCATGAGGGAAATGCTCAAGTCAAGGAGACTAAAGCTCTTGCTCTAATCCAGAAATATGAAGCCTTCAAGATGGAGGATGATGAAAACATCGAGAAGATGTTCTCAAGATTTCAAACGCTAACTGCTGGATTAAGAGTTCTGGATAAAGGCTACACCAAGGCTGATCATGTAAAGAAGATTATCAGAAGTTTACCCAGAAGATGGGGTCCAACGGTGACTGCATTCAAGATTGGCAAGAATCTGAATGAAGTTTCTTTGGAAGAACTTATCAGTGCCTTGAGAAGCCATGAAATAGTGCTGGATGCAAACGAGCCTCAGAAGAAAGGTAAGTCTATTGCGTTAAAATCAAATGTTAAAAAATGTACTAACGCTTTTCAGGCTAGAGAAGAAGATCCTGAAGAATCAAAATCTGAAGAAGAAGATGAACTGTCCATGATCTCCAGAAGGGTAAACCAACTCTGGAAGAGCAAGCAAAGGAAGTTCAGAGGCTTCAGAAGTTCAAAAAGATTTGAACGAGGAGAATCTTCTGGTGAAAGAAAATCTGACAAGAAGAAGACTGTCTGCTATGAGTGCAATGAGACTGGACATTACAAGAACGAGTGTCCAAAACTTCAGAAGGAGAATCCCAAGAAGAAGTTTCATAAGAAGAAAGGTCTTATGGCAACATGGGATGATTCTGAATCAGAATCGGAATCAGACTCTGAAGGAGAGCAAGCCAACTTCGCGCTGATGGCTACAGAAGATGATGGATCAGAATCTACATCAGAATCAGATTCTGAAGAGGTATTTTCTGAACTATCTAGAGAAGAGTTAGTTTCCAGTTTAACAGAACTTCTGGAACTCAAGGCTCATCTTGGTATCAAATACAAAAATCTGAAGAAGCAGTTTGAATCTGAAACTAAGAAGCTGGAATTGGAAAATTCTGAACTGAAGGAAAAAGTTTTAAATCTATCCAAAGATAGTGGATATCCTTCTGAAACAGAAAAATCCATTCCTAGCATGAATCATATTCTGAAAGAATATGACTCAAGCTTCAGAAAGTTCTTATCTAGAAGTATTGGCAGAAGTCATCTCGCTTCTATGATATATGGTGTTTCTGGAAACAGAAGGTTTGGCTTTGGCTATGAGGGTGATACCTCACATAAATTTGAACCTATTAATGATCTGAAGATCACATACAAGCCATTGTATGTTCAGTTCAAATATGGCCATGCACATGATATTAGACTCACTTCACATGCACAGAGTTTTAACACTGTTCACACCAAGAAGCATGTGACACATCATAAGAAATATCATGCTGACAAACCTAAAGAATATCATGCTGTTCCTCCTATTAAATATTTTGCTAAACCCAAGTTCAATCAGAACTTGAGGAGAACTAACAAGAAAGGACCCAAGAAATTGTGGGTACCTAAGGAGAAGATAATTTCTGTTGCAGATATCCTTGGCGGCAAAGAGGACAAAAAGCAAAATGTCATGGTACCTGGACTCTGGGTGCTCGCGACACATGACGGGAAGAAGGTCTACATTCCAAGACCTGGTGCTTAAACCAGGTGGATAAGTCAAGTTTGGAGGAGATCAGAAGGGCAAAATCATTGGCTCTGGAACCATAAGTCTTGGTAATTCTCCTTCCATAACTAATGTACTTCTTGTAGAAGGATTAACGCATAACTTATTATCCATAAGTCAATTAAGTGACAATGGTTATGATATAATCTTCAATCAAAAGTCTTGCAAGGCTGTAAGTCAGAAGAATGGCTCAATCCTATTTACAGGCAAGAGAAAGAACAACATTTATAAGATTGATCTTTCAGATCTTGAGAAGCAGAAGGTGACTTGCCTTATGTTTGTTTCTGAAGAGCAATGGGTCTGGCACAGAAGATTAGGACATGCTAGTTTGAGAAAGATTTCTTAGATTAACAAACTAAATCTGGTCAGAGGACTCCCTAATCTGAAATTCAAATCAGATGCTCTTTGTGAAGCATGTTAGAAGGGCAAGTTCTCCAAACCTGCATTCAAGTCTAAGAATGTGGTTTCTTCCTCAAGGCCGTTAGAACTCTTGCACATTGATCTGTTTGGCCCAGTCAAAACAGCATCTGTCAGAGGGAAGAAATATGGATTAGTCATCGTTGATGATTATAGCCGCTGGACATGGGTAAAGTTCTTGAAACACAAGGATGAGTCCCATTCAGTGTTCTTTGAATTCTGCACTCAGATCCAATCTGAGAAGGAGTGCAAGATCATAAAGGTCAGAAGTGATCATGGTGGCGAATTTAAGAACAGATTCTTTGAGGAGTTCTTCAAAGAAAATGGTACTGCCCATGATTTCTCTTGTCCTAGAACTCCACAACAAAATGGAGTTGTAGAGCGAAAGAATAGGACTCTACAAGAAATGGCTAGAACCATGATCAATGAAACCAATATGGCTAAGCATTTCTGGGCAGAAGCAATAAACACTGCATGTTACATTCAGAATAGAATCTCTATCAGACCTATTCTAAATAAGACTCCTTATGAATTGTGGAAGAACAGAAAGCCCAACATTTCATATTTCCATCCCTTTGGATGTGTATGTTTTATTCTGAATACTAAAGATCATCTTGGCAAGTTTGATTCTAAAGCACAAAAGTGTTTCCTTCTTGGATATTCTGAACGCTCTAAAGGCTACAGAGTATACAATACTGAAACATTGATTGTAGAAGAATCAATCAATATCAGGTTTGATGATAAGCTTGGTCTTGAAAAACCAAAGCAGTTTGAGAATTTTGCAGATTTTGATATTGATATATCAGAAGCATTAGAACCAAGAAGCAAAGCTGCAGAAGCTGGCAGTCTCAGAAGCAATGGATCAGAAGATCAAGTTGCTGCATCTTTAGAGAATCTCAGGATTTCTGAAGAGCCAACAGTCAGAAGATCACCTAGACTTGCTTCAGCTCATTCAGAAGATGTGATCCTTGGGAAGAAAGATGATCCTATCAGAACAAGATCATTTCTAAAGAATGACAATCAGAAGCATTGATCAGAATCAGAAGGCGTAAAGTTCTTTCTGAAAAATATAGGTGTCATCTATTTTCGGATGGTGAACGCGTGTCTGTGCGGTTAGTAAAAAGAGTGCAGTTGAAAAGACGCCGATCTAGGTAACTGTGTTAAATCATTTCATTTACCACGTTCTCTCACCTAACGTCACTCACCATTTAATGTAATTGATTTCTTTTGATTCTGTAACTGTTCATTCTCAAAATTTTATTGCATATTGTTTTAAATCCGTCTCTATATATTCTTTTCAAATCATATCATTTATCTTTTTCGCTCCCATTCTCTCTTTCTTCTTGCATACTTTCTTTTAAAAAAAACTTCTTAGTCTCTTCTAAAACCCTAACCGAAAACCCAGAACTTGTTCTTCTTATTTGTTCATTCTGCTTCAATGGCTGCTTCTTCATCTCAAAATGTTGGTTCATCTGCTCCTCTCCATATTCAAGATGAAGAAAATTAGGAACTCACTCCAGTCGTTGCGTGCTCCATTCCTAAGGATAAATTAGAAGTTCTATGTGAACTCATGGTTGATTTTGATAACATTGAAGAACACCAATTTCATCTCAAAGAAGATATAATTTTTCAAGGATGGACTTTGTTGTTCGCTGAGTTCTGTGGACCAGTCTACCCAGATCTTGTCAAGGAATTCTGGGTACATGCAGTTGTCGCCCCTAAATCAATCTTGTCTTTCGTCCATGGAAAGTTTGTGGTAGTGACTGAGAACATCCTAAGGATGATGTTTGATCTGAGAAACCCTGAGGGAGCTTTTGAAATCGATCAAAGGGCTAATTGGAAAGATGTTTTATCTACTCTCTACACAGACGTAAATGAAACAAAGAATGTCAAGGACATGAGACACCTCTACAAAATCTGGACCAAGATTCTTCTTGGGTGTTTTTATCATAGGAAAGGGACACATGCTTCTGACTTCGTCAGCAATGAGCAAAAATACATTCTGTATTGCATTGCCACTAAGAAGAAGGTTGATGCTATCTACATTATCTTCAACCATATGTGGAAAGCTGTGAAGGATTCCAGAAATTCCTTCAGAGAAAAAAGTTGTACCACCATTCCTTTCGGTAGAATTATGACAAATCTTCTGGTTCATTCCAAGATTGTTGAGAACCTGGAAACTGAAGGTACTATCAAAGACCTTGCTGTCACCTCTGGGGCCTGCCTGACTGCTTTCACTTTAAAGAAGATGAAGGTGATTAAGACTATCATCAAGACTCCCCAACCTCTTGCTGGAACAAGAATCAGAAGAGAACCTGTTCTAGCTGAATTTGAAACCTTCTTCAATAGTGAGGTACCAGAAGTCAGAACTAGGTATCTAAAGTCACAAAAAGAGGATAAAAGTATTAAAGATCAAGAGAAAGGTGCTCCTATTAAAGTAAATCGCAAGAAGGAAGAAAGGACCAAAAGAAAGTTTGATCATCCTTCTGTTAATCAGGTGAAGGTAGTTCAGAAAGTTGCTGCTACCACTGAGAAAGAAGTAGTTCCGGAAGAAATCATTGCGAAGGTTGTTAAAGCTGTTTATGTTGATTTTGAGAAGAATAAGAAGGAAGCTGAGAAGAAGAAGAAGTCAAATAACAATGCTGAGATTGTTGAAGTTGTTGAGAAGGAGAAAACCAGAAAAAGGAAGCTGATAATTCAAGACTCCGATGAAGAAAATGATGTTCAAGAGGCTGTGAATCAGCAGGAAGTTCTGGCGAGCGTCAGAAGGAAAGAGATCTCTAGCGGCAAAACAAAGATTGTTGAAGAGCCGAAGAGTGAGAAACAGAAGAAGACTGAGGCTGTGGTCAAAGCTATTCAGAAAGCATCCAAAGGTATATGTATTTCTGAACCTGATTCTACTCCTGCTGGTATTTCAGAAGTTGCACCAATAGCGGTTGCCCCTATCCCTGAACCAGAAAAAGCCCCATCAGAATCACCTATAAATGTCCATGTTCTTACACCTCCATCTTCTCCTGTAACCATTCCTTCTTCTCCACCCACCATCAATCCTGTTTTAGATATACCACCTCTTCAAACTCTCTTTCCACCTCACTCAAATATCTCCATCTCTCAACCTCCTCCTCATGCCAACTTTGAACACATTCCTTCCACCTCTCAAAACAACCATAGTGGTTCTGATCTTCCAACCTCTGCATCACATGAGCAACTGCTCCGTGACTGCAACTACACTCCAAAGCCTCGTCCTGAAGCTGAACTGGTTGTGTTAGAGTCCGATAATGAAGCAGAATCTTCTTATAGGTTGGATAGAGAACCTCAACCGTATTTCATCCCCAACCCTGCCTTTTCAAAAACCAAAATAAAATCCCGCCTTGTCTACCCTATTGGTGTAATTTTTGAAAAGGTAAAGAGAAATCTCAGAAGTATCTTTGATACCCTCAAAATTGCTGAAAGTTCTGGCCTGAATGACGTCGCTATGAGGAAGTTCTGGAGGATCTTACGCAGAGAATCAGATGCTCTGTTTTTAGAACTTCAGGAAGCCTGTGTAGAAGCTGCTCCACGGCCTCGTGGAATTCTGAGAAGTTATGAAGATTTCTGGTTTGCTCGTCTCGGAGGGAGATATACCCTGGAAGAGAAGCAGTTTGTGGATGAATTGGAAGAAGCAAGACTGGCTGCTGCATTGGAAGTTAACCCTTGCAGGGAGATTGTGGTCTGGATACCTCAATATCCTGTTCTACTTGGGGATTTCAAGACTCTCTTTAAGGGAAAACCCTTCTAAGAAAGACCCAAGCTTGGTCATTCCAGAAGTTATTGACCCACCAGAAGTTGAAGGTCCTTCAGCCCCTAGGAATCTAGGTGCCATTCTTCAGGCACTTGAGAATGGAGATTCTGAGATTCCGGCTGCAGAATATGAAGATGTTTCTATGCAAGAAGCAGATGTAGAAGATCATGTTGCTGAATCAGTTCCTGTTGAGGAAATCCCTGCAAATGATCTATCAATGGAAGCTACAGATCACAATGCCATCCCGTTGGATAGAAGCTGTGAAGCTTCTCCTGATGAACCTTCCCGTCTTGCAAGGACTCTGGAAGTTCTTCAGAAGAACCAGGATGAGCAAAGCTCAGTCAATGCTGAGTTTAGAGCTTTCATAGAGAAGCAGAATGAGCACAACAATGGGGTTCAAGAGATGCTGGCCAAGATCTTGTCGAGGCTAGGGTCATCTTAGATTGAGTCTTAGTTGTTTTGTTTTTGCTTTTGCTGCATCTGTTTTGTGCATCTTCTCTTCCTTATCTTCTTGTACTTCTGTACTTTTGTCTGCTTGAACTTCAATGAAAATTATCTTTTTCTTCCATGTGTTTCTTTTTGTTTTTCATCTGAATCTTTTATGTTTTTGATGTTATGACAAAAAGGGGGAGAAATATGTGATAAATGATTTGATTTAATCAGTTGCTTTACTAACAGAACTTGCAAAGTTCTATGCTTTAAGCTGTGTTATTGCAGGAATTGAAGATTCAAGATCAACATAAGAAGCAACAAGATGAATCAAGCTCTTGGATTCTTGAAGCAAGCTGAGTGCTATGCAGCTTCAGAATCAGAAGCAAGAAGCAAGAAGGAAGAATGTTCAGATATTCTGATGATAGAATATGATCTGAAACATTGTGTCTATTTGTTATGATACATTTTATATGGCTCTGATACATATTATGTGTTCTGAAACATATTCTATGTTCTGACTCATTCATGCTGACTTTTGTCGTTTAGTTTTGTTCTGTAACATTTCAGGATGTAGAGATGCTCTGATGATGCTCTGGTACTTTCAATAATGTTCTGATACAATCTAGCATGAAGTGATGTAAGAAGAAATTCAAGCTCTGAAGCTGTCCCAATGGAAGCAGGAATCAGAAGCTGTGAATGTTCTGAAGATCAAAGATATTCAAGTTCTGAAGCTGTCTGATGGAAGCAGAAGTCAGAAGCTGTGAATGTTCTAAAGATGAAAGAAATTCAAGTTCTGAAGCTGTCCTATGGAAGCAGAAATCAGAAGTCATGAATGTTCTGAAGATCAAGCATATGTGAACGTCTCTACTGAAATACTCAGGGAAGTCTTTTATTTATAAAATTCTTCTAGTATTAATTTCAGGGGGAGATTGTTAATCTCAGGGGGAGACATATTCACATGCTTATGCTATAGCTGTGTAAATTGTCTTTAGCCGTCTGCTCTTTCTGATCGCAAATTCATATCATTTATATATGTTTTTGTCATCATCAAAAAGGGGGAGATTGTTAGAACAAGATTTGTTCTGATCAATATTCTTAGTTTTGATGATAACAATGAATTTTGTGAGATAATGTGGTACTCTAATACATTGCAATCTCCCTTTCAGGAAATATATAAAGAGTATGCACAAATCAGCGCTCAGAAGCTTTGACTCAGAAGGTTCAGCATGCAACATCAGAACATGGTCTGGCAAGACATCAGAAGATGGTCAAGGCAGAATCAGAACATGGGTCTATGGAAGCATCAGAAGAACTTGAGTTCAGAAGCAGAAGCACTGAAGTTCTCATGGTATCACGCTCAGAAGCACTTCAAGGTCAGAAGACAAGAAGATGTTATGCACCAAGCTGTTTGACTCTGATGATATTCAAACGTTGTATTCACAAACATCATATCAGAAGCAAGTACAAGTGGCAGGCTACGCTGACTGACAAAAGGAACGTTGGAAGTTATTAAAGGCAACGTCAGTAGACACAGCGTGAACAAGGCTCGAGGTAGTTAACAAAAGCGTGAAACATTAAATGCAATGCTGTACAGAATACGCAAAGCATTAAATGCTCCCAACGGTCATCTTCTCAAGTGCCTATAAGTATGAAGTTCTGATGAGAAGCAAGGTTGACGATTTCTGTGAATATTAACTTGCTAAAACGCTGTTCAAATCAAAGCTCTCAAACTTCATCTTCATAAAAGCTCACTACATTGTTGTTGTAATATATTAGTGAGATTAAGCTTAAACGTTAAGAGAAATATCACTGCTGTGATTATAGCTTTTCAGAAGCATTTGTAATACTCTTAGAATTGATTACATTAATTTGTAAGTAACTAGAGTGATCAAGTGTTGATCAGGATACTCTAGGAAGTCTTAGCTTGGGTCTAAGCAGTTGTAATTAGAGTGATCACGTGGTGGTCAGGATACTCTAAGAAAGTCTTAGCTTGTGTCTAAGCATTTGTTCCTGGAGTGATCAGGTTGTGATCAGGATACTCTAGAAGACTTAGTCGTGGACTAAGTGGAAAACCATTGTAATCTGTTGCGATTAGTGGATTAAATCCTCAGGTGAGGTAAATCACTCTGTGGGGGTGGACTGGAGTAGTTTAGTTAACAACGAACCAAGATAAAAATAACTGTGCAAATTGTTTTTATCGTTCAAGTTTTTAGACTACACTTATTCAAACCCCCCCTTTCTAAGTGTTTTTCTATCCTTCAATTGGCATCAGAGCGCCGGTTCTAAGGTGCAAGCACTTAACCGTGTTTAGAAAAGATTCAGGAAGAGAAAAACGCTTCAGTAAAAGATGGCTGGTGAAATTCCAACAGATCCACCTGCATCTACATCTGGCTCTGCTGAGCAATACAATGGTAACAATGGTTATACTAGACCACCAGTATTTGATGGTGAAAACTTTGAATACTGGAAAGATAAACTGGAAAGTTACTTTCTTGGTCTAGATGGTGAACTATGGGATCTTCTGATGGATGGTTACAAACATCCAGTGAAAGCTAGTGGCGTAAGGCTTACAAGGCAAGAAATGGATGATGATCAGAAGAAGCTTTTCAAGAATCATCATAAATGTAGGACTGTTTTGCTGAATGCTATCTCTCATGCTGAGTATGAGAAGATATCTAACAGGGAAACTGCCTATGATATATATGAGTCATTGAAAATGACCCATGAGGGAAATGCTCAAGTCAAGGAGACTAAAGCTCTTGCTCTAATCCAGAAATATGAAGCCTTCAAGATGGAGGATGATGAAAACATCGAGAAGATGTTCTCAAGATTTCAAACGCTAACTGCTGGATTAAGAGTTTTGGATAAAGGCTACACCAAGGCTGATCATGTAAAGAAGATTATCAGAAGTTTACCCAGAAGATGGGGTCCAACGGTGACTGCATTCAAGATTGGCAAGAATCTGAATGAAGTTTCTTTGGAAGAACTTATCAGTGCCTTGAGAAGCCATGAAATAGAGCTGGATGCAAACGAGCCTCAGAAGAAAGGTAAGTCTATTGCGTTAAAATCAAATGTTAAAAAATGTACTAACGCTTTTCAGGCTAGAGAAGAAGATCCTGAAGAATCAAAATCTGAAGAAGAAGATGAACTGTCCATGATCTCCAGAAGGGTAAACCAACTCTGGAAGAGCAAGCAAAGGAAGTTCAGAGGCTTCAGAAGTTCAAAAAGATTTGAACGAGGAGAATCTTCTGGTGAAAGAAAATCTGACAAGAAGAAGGCTGTCTGCTATGAGTGCAATGAGACTGGACATTACAAGAACGAGTGTCCAAAACTTCAGAAGGAGAATCCCAAGAAGAAGTTTCATAAGAAGAAAGGTCTTATGGCAACATGGGATGATTCTGAATCAGAATCGGAATCAGACTCTGAATGAGAGCAAGCCAACTTCGCGCTGATGGCTACAGAAGATGATGGATCAGAATCTACATCAGAATCAGATTCTGAAGAGGTATTTTCTGAACTATCTAGAGAAGAGTTAGTTTCCAGTTTAACAGAACTTCTGGAACTCAAGGCTCATCTTGGTATCAAATACAAAAATCTGAAGAAGCAGTTTGAATCTGAAACTAAGAAGCTGGAATTGGAAAATTCTGAACTGAAGGAAAAAGTTTTAAATCTATCCAAAGATAGTGGATCTCCTTCTGAAACAGAAAAATCCATTCCTAGCATGAATCATATTCTGAAAGAATATGACTCGAGCTTCAGAAAGTTCTTATCTAGAAGTATTGGCAGAAGTCATCTTGCTTCTATGATATATGGTGTTTCTGGAAACAGAAGGTTTGGCTTTGGCTATGAGGGTGATACCTCACATAAATTTGAACTTATTGATGATCTGAAGATCACATACAAGCCATTGTATGATCAGTTCAAATATGGCCATGCACATGATATTAGACTCACTTCACATGCACAGAGTTTTAACACTGTTCACACCAAGAAGCATGTGACACATCCTAAGAAATATCATGCTGACAAACCTAAAGAATATCATGCTGTTCCTCCTGTTAAATATTTTGCTAAACCCAAGTTCAATCAGAACTTGAGGAGAACTAACAAGAAAGGACCCAAGAAATTGTGGGTACCTAAAGAGAAGATAATTTCTGTTGCAGATATCCTTGGCGGCAAAAAGGACAAAAAGCAAAATGTCATGGTACCTGGACTCTGGGTGCTTGCGACACATGACGGGAAGAAGGTCTACATTCCAAGACCTGGTGCTTAAACCAGGTGGAGAAGTCAAGTTTGGAGGAGATCAGAAGGGAAAAATCATTGGCTCTGGAACCATAAGTCTTGGTAATTCTCCTTCCATAACTAATGTACTTCTTGTAGAAGGATTAACGCATAACTTATTGTCCATAAGTCAATTAAGTAACAATGGTTATGATATAATCTTCAATCAAAAGTCTTGCAAGGCTGTAAGTCAGAAGAATGGCTCAATCCTATTTACAGGCAAGAGAAAGAACAACATTTATAAGATTGATCTTTCAGATCTTGAGAAGCAGAAGGTGACTTGCCTTATGTTTGTTTCTGAAGAGCAATGGGTCTGGCACAGAAGATTAGGACATGCTAGTTTGAGAAAGATTTCTTAGATTAACAAACTAAATCTGGTCAGAGGACTCCCTAATCTGAAATTCAAATCAGATGCTCTTTGTGAAGCATGTCAGAAGGGCAAGTTCTCCAAACCTGCATTCAAGTCTAAGAATGTTGTTTCTTCCTCAAGGCCGTTAGAACTCTTGCACATTGATCTGTTTGGCCCAGTCAAAACAGCATCTGTCAGAGGGAAGAAATATGGATTAGTCATCGTAGATGATTATAGCCGCTGGACATGGGTAAAGTTCTTGAAACACAAGGATGAGTCTCATTCAGTGTTCTTTGAATTCTGCACTCAGATCCAATCTGAGAAGGAGTGCAAGATCATAAAGGTCAGAAGTGATCATGGTGGCGAATTTGAGAACAGATTCTTTGAGGAGTTCTTCAAAGAAAATGGTACTGCCCATGATTTCTCTTGTCCTAGAACTCCACAACAAAATGGAGTTGTAGAGCGAAAGAATAGGACTCTACAAGAAATGGCCAGAACCATGATCAATGAAACCAATATGGCTAAGCATTTCTGGGCAGAAGCAATAAACACTGCATGTTACATTCAGAATAGAATCTCTATCAGACCTATTCTAAATAAGACTCCTTATGAATTGTGGAAGAACAGAAAGCCCAACATTTCATATTTCCATCCCTTTGGATGTGTATGTTTTATTCTGAATACTAAAGATCATCTTGGTAAGTTTGATTCTAAAGCACAAAAGTGTTTCCTTCTTGGATATTCTGAATGCTCTAAAGGCTACAGAGTATACAATACTGAAACATTGATTGTAGAAGAATCAATCAATATCAGGTTTGATGATAAGCTTGGTCTTGAAAAACCAAAGCAGTTTGAGAATTTTGCAGATTTTGATATTGATATATCAGAAGCATTAGAACCAAGAAGCAAAGCTGCAGAAGCTGGCAGTCTCAGAAGCAATGGATCAGAAGATCAAGTTGCTGCATCTTTAGAGAATCTCAAGATTTCTGAAGAGCCAACAGTCAGAAGATCACCTAGACTTGCTTCAGCTCATTCAGAAGATGTGATCCTTGGGAAGAAAGATGATCCTATCAGAACAAGATCATTTCTAAAGAATGACAATCAGAAGCAGTGATCAGAATCAGAAGGCGTAAAGTTCTTTCTGAAAAATACAGGTGTCATCTATTTTCGGATGGTGAACGCGTGTCTGTACGGTTAGTAAAAAGAGTGCATTTGAAAAGACGCCGATCTAGGCAACTGTGTTAAATCATTTCATTTACCACGTTCTCTCACCTAACGTCACTCACCATTTAATGTAATTGATTTCTTTTGATTCTGTAACTGTTCATTCTCAAAATTTTATTGCATATTGTTTTAAATCCGTCTCTATATATTCTTTTCAAATCATATCATTTATCTTTTTCGCTCCCATTCTCTCTTTCTTCTTGCATACTTTCTTTTAAAAAAAACTTCTTAGTCTCTTCTAAAACCCTAACTGAAAACCCAGAATTTGTTCTTCTTATTTGTTCATTCTGCTTCAATGGCTGCTTCTTCATCTCAAAATGTTGGTTCATCTGCTCCTCTCCATATTCAAGATGAAGAAAATCAGGAACTCACTCCAGTCGTTGCATGCTCCATTCCTAAGGATAAATTAGAAGTTCTATGTGAACTCATGGTTGATTTTGATAACATTGAAGAACACCAATTTCATCTCAAAGAAGATATAATTTTTCAAGGATGGACTTCGTTGTTCGCTGAGTTCTGTGGACCAGTCTACCCAGATCTTGTCAAGGAATTCTGGGTACATGCAGTTGTCGCCCCTAAATCAATCTTGTCTTTCGTGCAGAGAAAGTTTGTGGTAGTGACTAAGAACATCCTAAGGATGATGTTTGATCTGAGAAACCCTGAGGGAGCTTTTGAAATCGATCAAAGGGCTAATTGGAAAGATGTTTTATCTACTCTCTACACAGACGTAAATGAAACAAAGAATGTCAAGGACATGAGACACCTATACAAAATCTGGACCAAGATTCTTCTTGGGTGTTTTTATCACAAGAAAGGGACACATACTTCTGACTTCGTCAGCAATGAGCAAAAATACATTCTGTATTGCATTGCCACTAAGAAGAAGGTTGATGCTATCTACATTATCTTCAACCATATGTGGAAAGCTGTGAAGGATTCCAGAAATGCCTTCAGAGAAAAAAGATGTACCACCATTCCTTTTGGTAGAATTATCACAAATCTTCTGGTTCATTCCAAGATTGTTGAGAACCTGGAAACTGAAGGTACTATCAAAGACCTTGCTGTCACCTCTAGGGCCTGCCTGACTGCTTTCACTTTAAAGAAGATGAAGGTGATTAAGACTATCATCAAGACTCCCCAACCTCTTGCTGGAACAAGAATCAGAAGAGAACCTGTTCTAGCTGAATTTGAAACCTTCTTCAATAGTGAGGTACCAAAAGTCAGAACTAGGTATCTGAAGTCACAAAAAGAGGATAAAAGTCTTAAAGATCAAGAGAAAGGTGCTCCTATTAAAGTAAATCGCAAGAAGGAAGAAAGGACCAAAAGAAAGTTTGATCATCCTTCTGTTAATCAGGTGAAGGTAGTTCAGAAAGTTGCTGCTACCACTGAGAAAGAAGTAGTTCCGGAAGAAATCATTGCGAAGGTTGTTAAAGCTGTTTCTGTTGATTTTGAGAAGAATAAGAAGGAAGCTGAGAAGAAGAAGAAGAAGAAGAAGTCAAATAACAATGCTGAGATTGTTGAAGTTGTTGAGAAGGAGAAAACCAGAAAAAGGAAGCTGATAATTCAAGACTCCGATGAAGAAAATGATGTTCAAGAGGCTGTGAGTCAGCAGGAAGTTCTGGCGAGCGTCAGAAGGAAAGAGATCTCTAGCGGCAAAACAAAGATTGTTGAAGAGCCGAAGAGTAAGAAACAGAAGAAGACTGAGGCTGTGGTCAAAGCTATTCAGAAAGCATCCAAAGGTATATGTATTTCTGAACCTGATTCTACTCCTGCTGGTATTTCAGAAGTTGCACCAATAGCGGTTTCCCCTATCCCTGAACCAGAAAAAGCCCCATCAGAATCACCTATAAATGTCCATGTTCTTACACCTCCATCTTCTCCTGTAACCATTCCTTCTTCTTCACCCACCATCAATCCTGTTTTGGATATACCACCTCTTCAAACTCTCTTTCCACCTCACTCAAATATCTCCATCTCTCAACCTCCTCCTCATGCCAACTTTGAACACATTCCTTCCACCTCTCAAAACAACCATAGTGGTTCTGATCTTCCAACCTCTGCATCACATGAGCAACTGCTCCGTGACTGCAACTACACTCCAAAGCCTTGTCCTGAAGCTGAACTGGTTGTGTTAGAGTCTGATAATGAAGCAGAATCTTCTTATAGGTTGGATAGAGAACCTCAACCGTATTTCATCCCCAACCCTGCCTTTTCAAAAACCAAAATAAAATCCCGCCTTGTCTACCCTATTGGTGTAATTTTTGAAAAGGTAAAGAGAAATCTCAGAAGTATCTTTGATACCCTCAGAATTGCTGAAAGTTCTGGCCTGAATGACGTCGCTATGAGGAAGTTCTGGAGGATCTTACGCAGAGAATCAGATGCTCTGTTTTTAGAACTTCAGGAAGCCTGTGTGGAAGCTGCTCCACGGCCTCGTGGAATTCTGAGAAGTTATGAAGATTTCTGGTTTGCTCGTCTCGGAGGGAGATATACCCTGGAAGAGAAGCAGTTTGTGGATGAATTGGAAGAAGCAAGACTGGCTGCTGCATTGGAAGCTAACCCTTGCAGGGAGATTGTGGTCTGGATACCTCAATATCCTGTTCTACTTGGGGATTTCAAGACTCTCTTTGACTTTTTGAGGGAAAACCCTTCTAAGAAAGACCCAAGCTTGGTCATTCCAGAAGTTATTGACCCACCAGAAGTTGAAGGTCCTTCAGCCCCTAGGAGCTGTCCCCATACTGTGCAACCACCTTCTTCGATCACAGCTTTGGCATCTTTGAGAGAAGCCATAGTTGGAGTTATTTTTGTAGCAGGAGTAGCAGAAATATGTTTGGTAGTGGAGACATCTGGAGAGACCACCTCAAAAGATTGGCAGGGAGTTTCGATGAACTCGTCATCCAACTCAACATACTTGGAGTTGCTCAGGTGGCTAACCACATATTCTTCTTCGCCATAAACTGTGACAACCTTGCCTTTTATTGGATACTTCAACTTCTGATGTAGGGTAGAAGTTACAGCATTTTCCCCATGTATCCAAGGGCGTCCTAGTAAACAGGAATATGCTGGGTGAATTTCCATTACGTAAAAGGTAGAATCAAAGATCTGAGAGCCCACTCGGATTGGGAGCTTCACCTTTCCGTACACTGTTCTTGTTGACCCGTCGAAGGCTCTTACCACAACATCGCTTGGTTGTAACACAATTCCTTCAAAGTCAAGCTTTTCCAGTACTGCTTTTGGTAACACGTTCAAAGAGGAGCCGTTATCTACCAGCACATGAGATAGAGTGGTGCCGTTACATTCAATAGAGATGTGCAGGGCTTTATTGTGATTTTTTCTAGCAGGGGTTAGATTAACATCAGAGAAACCGAGACCATTATTCATTGTTAGATTGGCAACACAATTTTCAAATTGATTGACTGAAATCTCTTGTGGTACATGTACAGCTTTTAGGAACTTCATCAGGGCATTGACATGAGCTTCTGAATACTTTAGAAGAGACAACATTGAGATTTTTGAAGCAGTGTGCCCCAGCTGTTCGACAATATTGTAATCACTTTTGCAGATGATTTTCAATATTTCCTCCATTTCTTGCTTCGACGGATCTTCACCAGTGACTTCCACCGGTACTTGAACTGGTTCAACTAACGGCTCTTTGCCTCGAGCGTCGATATCTTGATTAGAAACTGGGACCTGGACTGGATTAGTAGCAACATTTGGAGAAATTTCTGGTGAAAAGATTCTTCCACTCCTCATAATCTTACTAGTACCCACAATATTATCAACAGTCGGAGTAGTAAAATTCATGGCCTCTTCAGTCAATGTGTCTTGCTTAACTCCATGGACATAAACATTAGTGTCATAACTCCACGGGACAGCTTTGTCTGAGGAGTATGGAAACGGAGTCGGACTGGTAATGATTACCGATGCCACCTTGGGTGCAGCAGAAATTTTGAATGGAGCTTTGGTAGGGATTTTCAATGGTATGTTAGAAACCACTGAGACGTCCTCTATTCTCATCCCGTTTGAAAAAAACTTCGCATAAATCGTCCATAGAAGGGAGCCTTTCAAACATAATGATACGGAGATCCATCCACTTTTGGATTCCTATTTTCAGATTCTCACAACCATTGGGTAGGTGTGCACAATAAAAGCAATCAGGGTCACAACCTGGAAAGTAACCAGCTCGGATTAGCTTTCTTTTGACTTCAAGGAGTGGAGTTGACAATTCTCTCACATCATAGATATAAATAGTGTCTATGATAGCATTAACGGTCTTGTCATGTTTCGGCATGGGTGCAGTGATGACATTTGGAGTCTCTGGAGGATCGAACTCAATTTCCCCAGCATCTATCATGTCTTGTATTTTATTTTTCAGGGTCCATCAGTGATCTGCGTCATGTCCTGGACAGTTAGAATGGTATGCACATGTTTCATCGGGGCGATAACTTGGAGAGGAAGTGTTGACATTCTTTGGAGGGTCTTTCAATGTAATCAGATTTGCTTTTAACAAGTGTTGTAATGCTTGAGAGATTGGCACATTGATTCTGGTGAAGTTTCTTCTTGGTGCATCTGGTCGACGCGTATACTTCGGCGACTGATCTTTCTGAGGTGCAGATGCAGAGATCAGAACTGCCCCTACAGATTGGTGATGCTCACTTTTTCAACCTTTCTGACTATGCATTGTATTGACTTCGTTTCTCCCACTGATGGGCCTCTTTGTAGTACCAGAGGAGGAGCCTATTTGAATTTTTCCACTTTGAATACCGCTTTCGACACGCTCTCCAGTTAATATCAGGTCAGTGAAACCTGATGATGAGCTTCCCAGCAAATGACTGTAGAAAGGGCCAGTTAAAGTGCCCATGAACATGTCGACCAGCTCGCGATCAGATAAGGGTGGTTGAACCCTTCCAGCCAGATCTCTCCATTTTTGTGCATACCCTTTGAAAATTTCTTTTGGTGCCATAGACATGCCTCGCAGTTGAGTACGGGTTGGTGCAAGGTCAGCGTTGTATTGATACTGTTTGTAGAAAGCAGCAGCCAAATCTTCCCAAGTGTGAACTTTTGTACTTTCCAGTTGGTAGTACCACTCGAGTTGTGTACCCGACAGACTTTCTTGGAAGAAATGAATCCACAATTTGTTATCTGCCGTATGAGGTAGTATCTTCCTCACATAGGACCTCAAATGTAGTTTTGGGCAAGAAACTCCATCATACTTTGCAAAGACAGGAATTTTGAATTTTGGAGGAATAACAATATCTGAGACGAGTCCAAGATCATTGAAGTCTAAACCAGGTATTTTTTGTATCTCCATAGCTTTCATGCGTTCTTCCAACAGCTGGTATTTGTCATCACCCTGCTCGTCTTTGGAATGATAATCTTCTTCGTTAGAAGAGAGGGAGGGTTTGGCAGAACCCTGGTTGCTGTGATTGTCTTCTTGATCACCTTCACCGACTATTTCAGGGATCGGTGGCTTTTTGGGCCTTTTGACTGGGATTTTGACCTTCCTTGCAAGGTGACTTAAGCCTGCAGATCCTTTGGGCTTCTTTTTCTTCTTGATTATCAGGGATCTCAGTTCTTGTTGCCCCTTTGCTAGCTCAAGAATTGCTACCTGAACTTGGGCATTCTGTGCTTCGAGATTCTTGATGCTTGTTTCGGATTTCATCTCTTCTAACTGAAATAAACAGCGAGGAGATGAGAAACCCATCATGTGAACCTGTTATGTAATGTTTATGAATGAAATGCATATGCAATGTTTTCAAGGATCTTGGAATTTAGATTTGTTTAAAACAAAGGAGAAACAAACATTTATTAGTTAAACAATTTATTTCTTTTCTTTTGCCTCTTTTGGGCTTACAAAACAGAAAATGAAGGATCCCTCAGGTCTCCCATGGACGCTTTCTCTTTGCACCCAGGAATGTGTTGATCTGTTGTTCTTCTTGGAGTTGTCTGGTGAGCTCCAACACTTTCCTCTCATAGTCTTGACAGTGTGCTTTGAAGGTGTCTCTTTCCTCTTTTAGTTGAACCCAAGATTTGTGCAGCTCTTCTAGGTCAGTTGGCATGTCCGGATGTAGAATAACTCGAGGTTCGTCTCCTTCGACTTCTGGCTCAATAGTCACAGGTAGAATAGCGGGATATGGCATGATGAACTTCTGAGCATGAGCACGCACCCATCTGAGGTAAGGTTCCATAGGAATAGAGTTCCATTGCCCTAAAGTTTTGCTTTCTATTCTATAGACACTGCCCCACGCATGTATAAACCTTCGTCGATGTCTGTGGGAATCATCTTCGTAATCAAACACAATGCCACGGATAATCATGTCGTGAGGACCGTTTCTTCGTGCATATCCGAATTGGCGCAAAGCTACAGAGGGGTTATAAGTGATGCCTCCCCTGATGCCAAGGAGTGGCACATTAGGGTACTCTCCACAATGGTCAATGATAGTAATGTCTCTTTGAAAGAAGTTGTTCCACCGGATATCTGAATGAGACAAAGACATAATCCTGCGAGACCATTGCATCCTTTGTTCATTTCTCAACACTGATCGGGGAAGGTGTAATGTAAACCATCTAGCCAGTAGTGGTACACAGCACATAAGATTTCCTCGTTTCTTCATGGTACGAGTGTGTAGAGAATGTAGAATGTCTCCCAGCAAGGTAGGTATCGGGTTACGGGTTAAGAAAATGTTGATAATGTGCACACTTATGAACTGGTCGGGATTAGGGAATAAAACCAACCCATAGATCAAAAGAGCCACAACTTCCTCAAAAGCTAGGTAACTTTTTTTTTAGTAGTAATCGAGCCTTTTCCATTAAGAACTTAGCAAGCAAACCCTGGACTCCACTCTTTGTTTCCCAATTGGACTCGATTTCTGATTTTCGCAAATGTAAGGCAGCAACAATGATTTCAAGTTTTGGAATCTTTTCTAAACCAGTGAAAGGTAATTGATCTCGAACAGGTAACCCAATCAGTTCAGAGAACTCTTCCAATGTGGGTACTAACTGGTAATCAGGAAATGTAAAACAATGGTGTTCGGGATCAAAGAACTGGAACAGGACCCGTATCATGTCTTCTTCAAACTTCGAGGTAACCAAATGGAGTAGGTGACCGTGCTTTTCGGTGAATTGAGCATTCTTGGGAAATTCTGATATTAAGTCCTTAAGTTCAGATGGTACTGTTGAAATATTGATTCGGATGTAATCTCTGGTAGCGGGAGCCATTACCTGCAATAATAGAACAAAGGTAAACTCTTCGATCCTTGAAATGATTAGTGAGAAAATGATATGCTTATGATGCTTATGATGTCATGATGTCAAACATGTGGCACACACAAACAAATCAAACAATAGCCTTAGGTTTAAAGGCTTGCATGAGGTTGATAGGTGATACCCTCCCCTACTGAAGTTTAGTTGGTTAAAACCTGTCCTAGAATAGTATTCGGGTTCTATGATCCTTGGAGGTAACATCTCAATACGGCGCTCGGACGGCCGATCAAAATATTCCACGAGGATAACTAACTTCGATCAATTTCAAAGCTAGTTGTCATACCCCGAAATTTACCCGATATAATTCGTATCTTCTAATTTATTAAGGGTGTTAAAAATTAAGAGCCATAGGGTTTAATATATCAATTATTAAACTCGACCTCTTATAAAATTCCTTTATAAATTGGTTGAAATAAAAAAAAGGGGTTGGAATAGCAAGTATTTTGGGATCTAAACAGTGGGCCCAGTTGTTACGAGAATTTTATGATTTTTTGGAAAAATCATTTGGGTTTTTACTAACATTTGTTTTTTATTTAAATTATTAAACTTTCATTAACATTATGATTATTATTAGGTAGAATTAGGATTAATTAGGTTTTTATTCGTAATTAGGTTTTATTAATTATATAATAATTAGGATTATTAGTTTTATTTGGGTCATTAGAATTAATCACTAGGATTATTATTATTAGTTATTATTGTTATTATTATTAGGTTTTTAAAATAAAAAAATAAAAAAATAAAAACAAAAGACCAAAGAGGTGAACACGTTCTATCAGCATTCTATCAAAAATTTCCAAAACCAACCTGTTCCAAATCTTCCAAAATTTGCATAAAATTATTCTTCAATTTAATTTCAACCCTAAAAGACCCCAACTATAAAGCTGAAGAGATTAGCAGTAAAGAAGGGGACGGAATTCGGCCTCCAAAAACCGTGAACACTCAAAAAAAAAAAGAAAATCGAATTCAATATTAAAGGCTAATTCAAGGAGTCCTAGTGATCCAAAGACGTTTCTGGCACATGATAGAAGGTTTCTCGGTGATCCTCCAAGGCCGCAGCATCAAGAGTCACGTCGAGACTGGTCACGGTTTGCTCACATGAAACTTACGTTCGTTTTCGTAAATTTAGCATGCCTAAACTATGTTTGATTTGATATTATTGATTGGTACAAGGTTTACATCGTTTCTGGGTTGGTAATTGTTTCTTTGCGTGCTTATATAATAATCCACCATTATTGAGTTTTAGGGTTTTCTTTTGGGGTTTTCTGATACAGGATAAATTGGACCGAAATAAGGGCATGGTTGGAATTGTGATAATGATACGAGTTTAGCCATAGTCTCCTTTTTTATTTTCATGCTTGTTTGAGGATTTTGTGTAAATTACAGGTGTAGTATTTATTAGCTTTTACAGCTAATTTTCGGAAAGAGGCTGCAAAAATACATCTGCAGGTTGCAACGATGAAGAAGACTGGGCAGCGCATGTTTTGGTTTTTTTGTTAGTTTCTTTGTCCGTTTTTTTTTTATATATAATGTTTGTAAATAGCGCTATTAACAGCAAACACCAAGTGCTTGGGTGGAGAAATCGTCCGTCCTAAGGATTCGAGCGCGGGGGGAGGGGTTCGAATCCCATCTCCTTCAAATATTTTCTTCATTTTCTTTGAGTCTTCTTGTTTGCAGGTTCAGTGTGTTTCAGCCCCCAGGGTTCACCATGCGCCTCTTCATCTGGCCAATGGATCAGCATCATCTTAGATCTGATGCATATAAGGTGGAAGTGTATCATGGAGCCTCAAAGGTCACACACACCAGATCAATGCCCAGGTTTTATAAATTATTTTCTATTTTATGGTTTGTTTAATTGAGATTAGGAATTAACTAATTATGATTAATTAAATTAATTTTTAAATTAGGATTAGGGAAATATAATTAAATTAGGATTATGATTATAATAATTATTTCTTTCGATGGTATTCTCGATTATTCGAGTAATTTGATTAATTAATTTTTAATTATAAATCGCAACAACCCTAGGAAAGCTTATTAATGCATTAGGGTTTATCTAATCCCATTGAGCACGTAGCCAAAGATATTAGGATTTAATTTATTATTCGTTCCGACTAAAGCTATTGGTCGCAATGGTTAATAATCGATTAATTATTTAATCAAATCCAATAATTAAAATAATAATTATTTTGCTAAATGGTTTTAACCATCTTATTGGTTATGATGATTAGCATATTTCCCCTTATCAATTCGTTATTATTTGTAATCGAATCTATCGATTATGAGGGGTAACGATAAATTAATAATTAAAATACTTTAATTTGCTAAAAGTGATAATCGAATCAATCGATTAGAATTGCCAGCAATCCTTTACTAATCTGTTAACTATGGTGATCGAATCTATTGATCATTGCGGTTAATAGTGCCATATCAAATCAGGGTTGTACGCCCGAATTTTAAAACACTAAACCACGATACTACAGATTTTCATCTCTTCAATTATGCGATGTTCAAACTACGATAAGGTAATTCAAAATACCTTCGAACTTCGCATTTCAAAACAATTCAAAACAACTTCAAATACAATCAAATTCTAATTCTAAGGCGTACAATCCTGTGCCCGAACTACGTAGACTCTGATCCTCCATAAGGAGGTACGTAGGCACTTGGCAACAAGGCGAGTCCCCCTCCTCAAAATCTCAATTTTCCCCCTGTTCGATTCTTTAGCTATAAAACCTTAACAGTTAGCCATAAACCTTTATCTTTAAATGTTAGCCTTTAGGAAAGGGTTGAGGGTGCCTAACACCTTCCCTCGACCTGAATATAGTATCTTACCCCGATCTCTCAACTACGTAAGGTTTCCTATTCGCCTTGGTAGAATAGGTGGCGACTCTAGAATCTTTATTTTTAGGGCAGGTTGCTACACTAGTCACTTAATAGGCCACAGGTCAAGTTCAACTAAAAGGTTCTAAGACAAATTAGTGTTTAATGACATTTCAGAAGCCTAACATACTCCTTGATCGTTTTCAAGGGATATCAATACAGACCAAAGTGTCGCACTAATGGTGACTACCAGATCAACCATATCGGTACATGCCGTACAGTTTCCTTGGTCTATTGTCACATACTTAAGGTATCTCGAGATTCGGGTTAGAATCTTTCACACAAGCAAATACCCAAACAAACCTTTGAAAAATAGATCAATCAAGACAAGCAATTGAAAACATCGAAGTGATCTATACTCTAAGGTAACCCCTTTTGAAAACATTTTGTTTTTTGAAGTCCCTAGTAGAGTCGCTAGTTCTGTCGCCCTCGGTTTTTTACCGTACCTCTCGTGGAGAGATATACGAACTGACACTCTTCTCTTTGCTTTTGTGTTTTTGAAAAATCAGAGAGTCGCCACCGACTTTTATTTTATCCAATTAAGGAAAGGTTTATAAAAGAAAAAGAAAAAGACCTTTAAGAAATTCTGGGTAAGGGGGTTGGTTATACAAAGGGAATGTGTTAGCACCCTTTGTATCCATGGTTATCCATGGGCTCTTAGTTTGCTTAGCTCACTTGTTTTGAATCATTTTTTTTCTTGCCTTGAAATGCTTGTATGTGGTTTCAAATACCTTTGTAAATTGACTTTGTAATGATCCTTGTGCGGATGTATACAAAGTGTTTTATCTTTCGAAAGATGTTTTGAAAAAGAAAAAAAAGAACGTTAACTTCGTAATAATCCTTGTTTGGATATATACCAAGTATTGTCTTTTTTTTTTGAAAGTTTTATTTTGAAAACAATGATATATGAGACATTTGTTTGTTTTGATTTGAGCAAGCAAATTAGGAGGTCTACCCTAAGTTATAAGGTCTTTTCCTATTTCCTTTAGAAAATTCTCCTTTCACCGGATGTAAACGAAAGTTCGATTTTTTGCATTTGAAACAGTAGAATTTGATTTTGATTTTGAAAAGAGTAAAAGAGGGATTACCCTAAGAGGTGCAAATTTGATTGTGTTTTGATTCAGATATTTTATCTTTGAAGTTAGTGATCTAACGCTTCAGTTTCTATTCTTGACATACACGCAGTTTTATATGTGCTGGAATTAAAATGCGGAATGTAAAATGCGGAAAGTAAATCTACGCTATTACATCGATTGTGCGGGAAATGTAAACTACGCTATTTACATGAATTTGACAACCTATACACTTGATCTAGGAATTTAAATTTGCAATAAGATAAGAGAAATATTTTTGGATTTTTTGTATAATTGATTTTAATTAGAATTAATGCATGATTAATTTAATTAAAATGAGGAAAAAGGTAGAAATAAAATATAAACCTAAGAATTAAGTTTAAAATATGTTCAAAATGCTTATTAATTAATTTTAAAATAAAACTAATTTTTTTGGAATTTTTGAAATTGTTTTGAAAACTATTAAGTTAAATAACATATAATTATGCAAATAATTACATAAATAATTAAAACTTAAAGAGAAAAATATTCTATATATGTACAAAATTAGTCTAAAATATATAAACTAAATTTAATATAAAGAACAAATTTTTTTATGATTTTTTGATTGGTTGAATAATTAAAAAGCAAATATATAAATATATACTAATTAATTAAACAAAATATTTTAATTATTAAGAAAAATAAAATATTTTTATGTCAAAAAAATAATAGATTATTTTATAAACCTAGAAATATTTTTATTATATTTTTTTGATTTTTGAAACTATTTTAAATTAATTTTGTAAAGAAAATAAAATAAAATAGAAAATATATAAAACAATAATCATGTGTGGCAAACCCCTAGGGTCTATGGTGAACCTGCAAGACAAGGAGCGTTAGATGAGAGAATTAAAATGATCTAATGGACAAGAACGTGTGGCGCATGGCAATAGTCTAGTCAGCGAAGCATCAGATCCGAGAATAAGACAAAACGCGCGCTTTTTCAAACTGGCCAATCAGATGGCGCCATGCCTTCGTCTTCAACCTCCAGCCAATACTTTTAATAGCGTTTTTTGCCAAAAAGCGCTGTAATAGATGAAACTCATCCCTGCAAAATAGCGAATAGGGGTAAACAAGCATAGAAATTTTTCGCGACATATCCATTTGATTCGTCATGATTCACTGAATTCAACCATGCCCTTAATTTTGTCTAATTTTGCCTTTTAAGAAAAACCCTAAAATAGAGTTCAAGAACCCTAAAATGGTATCTTCATGGATACATGTTCAAACTTCAATTAACCATCCAGAAACGATCAGAACAATGAACTAAATTCAAATATATGATTACATCGTGCTAGATGTGAGTGTATGATGAGATTTTGTTAAGTTTTTGTTTGCACAAACCGTGAGCTATGGTGCTCGATTCATTGTGTTTCAAAGCTTGAAACTGATTGGAACAGGTTCAATGATGCTCAGAGATGATGTTTGAGTGTTTAGTTAGGATTAAAAATGACTTAAACTGAAAATTCAAATTTCAAGTTTCTTTGAAAATTTCAAATGTGTTACAAGTGAGTTACAAACATAGGTTTGGTTCTGATCTTCCTCTTTTTCTTAATGAAGTGTTGTACTTCATTTATAGGCAAAGAAAGTGCTTAAAAACTAAGCTAGGAAGCATTGATGATTTTGTTGAATTTTTGAATATTATAACATATGTAGCTTTGAATTCAAGCAACCATGGCTTGATTTTTCCACTCTCTTCTGCTGTACTAGCTTCTTGTGGCAGAGTTGAATGTTTCTTGATGACCTTAGCTTAATATCCAAGCCACATAACATTATCCTTCCATTTCTTTTTTTAATTTAATCTTAAATGTAATAAAATTAAACCAAAAAAAGAAATAAAATGTTATGGGCCTTTGGTTGATCATGGGAGGCCCTTAGCATTGTTAGAAACATGTTTGGATCATGGAAATTTGGTCTCCTTTGGAAAAAAACACTTTTGGTCAATGTTGATTTCATGCATTTTCCCAAAAAATAGCCAACTTCAACAAGGCATAAATCCCTCAATTTTTATCATATGAAGGAGTTCTTGTACTTGTTAGAAACCTCAAGATGTCCTATACAAGCCACTTTGGAAACTTTTTTTCATTTGGAGAAGTTATCTTGATGTTATGGCCTTTGACAAAAAACCACTTTTTGTTGACTTTGAAAATGACCTGTAATGTCTTGGTTCATATTTTTCAAATGGTGAATCTAATGACCATGGGACCAATTGCATTTGAAAGATAATTGAATTTCTTTAGATCCTTAGAACACTCACAGCTTCTGATTCCTGCTTCCATCGTGGACAGCTTCAGAACTTGAATTTCTTTGATCTTCAGAACATTCACAGCTTCTGACTTCTGCTTCCATTCAGGACAGCTTCAGAACTTGAGTTTTCTGGATCTTCTAGAACATTCACATCTTCTGATTTCTGCTTCCCTCGGATAGCTTCAGAACATTGAATGTCTACCAATCATCACTTCATGCTAGATTTGTATCAGAACATTGTTGAATGTACCAGAGCATCATCAGAGCATCTCTACATCCTGAAATGTTACAGAACAAAAACTAAACGACAAAAGTCAGCATGAACGAGTTAGAACATAAAATGTATATTCAAATACATGATATGTATCAGAGCCAAATGTATCAGAGCATTTAGGCTAAAAACGTGTATCAGAGCAAATAATGTATCAGAGCCATAACATTATATGTATCAGAGCAAATAGAATTTTGTCAGAACAGGATAGACAATGATATTCAAATTCTATTATCAGTGCTTCTGATTCATTCTTCTTTCTTGCTTCTGATCTCTGAAGCTTGACAGCACTCAGCTTGCTTCAGTTTCCAAGAGCTTATTCCTTTTACAGAATAACGCTTCTTATGGTTTTGCTTCTAGTGTTTGCTTCTGAAGATTCACTTCACTTCTCTGTACCTGCAAAACACTTAAACCATATAGAACTTGCAGTTCTTGTTAGTGAATGTGTGACTGATTAAATCAAATCATTTATCACAGTATTTCTCCCCCTTTTTGTCATATCATCAAAAAATAGAAAAGATTCAGATGAATAAAACAGAACACATGGAGGAAGAAGATGATTTCATTAAGGTTCAACCAATGGGTACAAAAGTACAGGATGAAAAGATCAGATGCACAGAAACAAAACAGATGCAAAGAAAAGAAAGAAACAACACAGACTCAATCTAAGATGGCCCTAGTCTTGACAAGATCTTGGCCAGCATCTCTTTAACATCGTTGTTGTGTCCTTCTTGCCTTTCAATGAAAGCATCATACTTGTCATTGAGTGAGCTTTGCTCATCCTGTCTCCTCTGAATCGCTTCTAGAGTCCTTGCAAGACGAGAAGGTTCATCAGAAGAAGCTTCACCGCTTTCAACCACAGGAATGGCATGTTGATCTGCAGCTTCCATAGAAGTATCATTTGCTGGGATATCCTCAACAGGGTCTGATTCAGCAACATGATCTTCAGCATCTGCTTCTTGCATAGAAGCATCTCCATACTCTGCAGCAGGAATTTCAGAGTCTCCATTCTCTAGAGCCTGAAGAATGGCAGCTAAATTCCTGGGAGCAGAGGGACCTTCAGCTTCTGGTGGGTCAACAACTTCTGGAATGACCAAGCTAGGGTCTTTCTTAGAAGGGTTTTCCCTCAGAAAGTCAAATAAGGTCTTGAAGTCTCCAAGCAGAACAGGATACTTAGGAATCCAGAGAACCATGTCCCTGCATGGGTTTGCTTCCATTGCAGCAACCAGTCTCAACTGTTCCATCTCATCCACAAAGGGCTTCTCCTCAGCAGCAACACAATTTCTGAGAGGATGGTAGTATATACCATTATCTTCCTCCAGAAGGTAACCAGGGTAACCAGGGGCAGCAGCCACTAGTCTTTTCTGAACTCCCATTGCTTCTACTTGAAAATCCTTGCGAAATCTTCTCCAGAGATTTCTTGTAGAAACATCATCCAGACCATTTAGGAATGCATCCTTCAGAAGGTCTAGACTGCTAATCACCTCATGTCTGAAGAGTTCCAGGTATGTAGAAGGTTCAGGTTCAGGCGGATTGAAGGTGAATTTGTAGTCAGGATAGAGAAGACAGTAGGGTTGGGATTTTCTGGTAGGTAATGGATGAGATATAGAAGGTGGAGGTGCGGTGGTTGAGGAGGAGGGGATATCTGAGAGAATGATTGATGAGGTTGGAGTGTCAGATGGGATGGATTGAGGAGAGGGTGGAGTATTTGTAAAGGGAATTGGTGAGGGGAAATTATCAGAAGGAGTTGGTGGAAGAATGCTCAACGGTGTGGGGTTTAGAATGGGAGAGGAGAAGGATGATGGAGAAGGATTTTGTAAAGTGAAGTTTACTTTTGGTCCAGAAGGAGGTGATTGGGGAGAAGGTTTAGGGACAGAAGGAGGTGGAGTATAAACCTGCCTTGAAGATCTGGTTCTGTGTAGGGAGTCTCTGATCCTCTTATTTCTGTATTCAGAAGATCCCACCTTGTCAGGATCATAGGTGACCCTTAACTTCTTGGCTCTTTCAGCCTCATCTTCTTCAGCCTTTCTTTTTAACCTCGCCTGTCGTTCCTTCTTATCCTTCTTCAGAATATCCTCTTTAGACGGAAGTACTCTGCCACGGATCCAAGCAGGATCAACATCTGATTGCTTCCTCACGCAATCTTCCAAGTAAAACTTGACAACTTGATCAAGTTCTTTATGAAACAGAGAGATGAACCCTTTAACAGCAATTCTTCTAGACAGAATGTCAGGAAAGCTTGTGCACATAACAGGTACATTCTTAATGACTTACAGTCCGAACAGATCAACACCATTGAAGATGGGACCTTGAGTTACTCCAAGAAAATGCGAGGCATTACGATTTCTGATGGAGTCCACCACTTTGCTTTCAATCAGAATGTCTGAAATCATCCTTCCGAAAGGAATGGTTGTTCTTGGAATATGAGGGTACTTCGCCCTTTCATCTTCTCTTGACTCAAAGATAGAGGTTTTCAGATTCTCAAATAGAATATGGGAGATGTTGATCTCTATCTTTTTGCCAATGCAGAAAAGAGTATACTTGTGAGTTGGACTGATGAAGGAGGAGCAGCGCATCTTTTTTCTATGGTGAAGAGAACCCAGAATAATCTCAGCCCATACTTTATAAAAAGGCCTTAAGTTGCCTGTGAAGTGAGAATCAACTCCAACAGCTGTAGAGATTTGTTTTTCAACTAGAGCCCAGTCAATTGTATGTGGTTGAAACTCAGACCAACCTTCTTCATCATCAAGATTGTACAGCTTTCTGATGAGTTTCTCAGTGATAGTCACTTCATGCCCTAGCACGAATGAAATGATGGCAGTTGGGGTAACTGTTGCATGTACCCAAAACTCCTTTACAAGTTCAGGATAAATTGGACCAACCAATCTATCAAGATATTTAGACCATCCTTGCTCAAAGATTCTTGCATCACACTGAAAGCCATTTGCTTTAAGGTTGTTGACGTCCACAGCCGATTCACATAGAACTTCCAGTTCTTTCGTGGGTATTAAGCATGTTTTCAACGGAGCATCATTTTTGCTTAAACGGTTCTGTGTGGAAGTGATACTATCTTTAGAGATTGATGAACGAGAAGATGGATTCATTATGATAATGCTTTGTGATCAAATCAAGAACTAGGGTTTGAAGAGAGATGCAACGAGATGAATGCACAAAAGAGAGAGAAAGAGAGAAAAAGTGGGAATGAAGATGAAGCGGGTTATTTAAAAGATTTAAAAAGAAATCATTATGCATTTAATGAGAAATGACATTAGGAGAGAGAACACAGTAAATGAAATGATTTAATACAGTTACCTAGGTCGGCGTCTTTTCAACTGCACGCTTTGTACAAACCGTACAGACACGTGTTCATCATCAGAAAGTAGATGACAGCTGTAAATATCAGAGAGATTTTACGCCTTCAAATTCTGATTACTGCTTCTGAATTGATCTAATTTCTCTTCTGGAAATACTCCTTCTGAAGTGTGCTGATATAAGTCTGAATGATCTTCTGATCCATTACTTCTGATGTACACAGCTTTTGGAGGTTTACTTCTTTGTTCTGCAGCTTCTGATAAGACAAAACTGTATCTGCAGAAATTCTTAAGCTCTTTGTTTCATCAGAAACAAGTTTATCATCAAAACAGATGTTTATTGATTTGTCCACAATCAATGTTTCAATGTTGTATATTCTGTAGCATTTAGAGCATTCAGAATAATCAAGAATGAAACATCAATGCTTTAGAGACAAACAAAACAGATGGTTCCAAGACTAATAAACTTTCTTTTCTGAATTCCTACAAACATAGTTTCTTCAACAGATTTAAGAACCAGAACTTGAAAGACAATCTTTCTTCCCTTCAAGTGTTGATACCAACTTGAATCCAGGTGTCATGTCATGTTGAATGTTGTCTTCTTTGTTATCAAGAGAATCTGCAAAAGAAATAATCTTTTTCTTTGGTACCCACATCTTCTTGGGTCCTTTCTTGTTAGATTTTCTCAAGTTCTGATTGAACTTGGGTTTGACATTATAAGCAATAAGAGGAACAGCATGATAATTTTTAATATGAGTTTCATGATATTTCCTAGGTTGTGTCACATGCTTCTTGGTGTGTGTTATGTGAAAACTTTGTGCATGTGAAGTGTGCCTAATATCATGAGAGTGGCCATACTTGAACTGATCATACAATGGCTTGTATGTGAGTTTCATTTCATCAACAGGTTCAAGTTTGTATGGGGTTTCACCCTCATAGCCAATGCCAACTCTTTTGTTTCCAGACACAGCATATATCATAGAAGCTAGCTGACTTCTGCCAATACTTCTAGATAAGAACTTTCTGAAACTTAAATCATATTCTTTTAGAATATGGTTTAGACTAGGAGTGGATTTTTCTGAATTAGAAGGAGATCCAACATCATTGGATAATTTTAAAAGTTTATCTTTCAATTCAGAATTTTCCAATTCAAGCCTCTTTGTTTCAAATTCAAATAGCTTTTTCAGCTTTTTGTATTTAATACAAATCTGAGACTTGGATTCCAGAAGTTCAGTTAATCCGGAAACTAACTCATCTCTAGTAAGTTCAGAAAATACCTCTTCAGAATCTGATTCTGATGTAGATTCTGATCCGTCATCTTCTGTCGCAATCAGCGCACAGTTAGCCTGCTCATCTTCTGAATCATCTTCTGACTCATCCCAGGTTGCCATAAGACCTTTCTTCTTATGAAACTTCTTCTTGGGATTCTCCTTCTGAAGATTTGGACATTCATTCCTGAAGTGTCCTGGTTCATTGCATTCATAGCACATGACCTTCTTCTTGTCAGATCTTCTTTCATCAGAAGATTCTCCATGTTCAAATCTCTTTGAACTTCTGAAGCCTCTGAACTTCCTTTGCTTGCTCTTCCAGAGTTGATTTACCCTTCTGGAAATCATGGACAGTTCATCTTCTTCTTCAGATTCTGATTCTTCAGGATCTTCTTCTTTGGCCTGAAAAGCGTTAGTGCATTTCTTGATATTAGATTTTAATGCAATAGATTTACCTTTCTTTTGAGGCTCATTTGCATCCAGCTCAATCTCATGGCTTCTCAAGGCACTGATCAGCTCTTCCAGAGAAACTTCATTCAGATTCTTTGCAATCTTGAATGCAGTCACCATCGGACCCCATCTTCTGGGTAAGCTTCTGATGATCTTCTTTACATGATCAGCCTTGGTGTATCCTTTGTCAAGAACTCTCAATCCAGCAGTCAGAGTTTGAAATCTCGAAAACATCTTTTCAATGTCTTCATCATCCTCCATCTTGAAGGCTTCATACTTCTGGATTAAGGCAAGAGCTTTTGTCTCCTTGACTTGAGCATTTCCCTCATGAGTCATTTTCAAGGACTCATATATGTCATAGGCTGTTTCCCTGTTAGATATCTTCTCATACTCAGCATGAGAAATAGCATTCAGCAAAACAGTTCTGCATTTATGATGATTCCTGAAAAGCTTCTTTTGATCATCATTCATTTCTTGCCTTGACAGCTTTGCGCCACTGGCATTTACTGGATGTTTGTAACCATCCATCAGAAGATCCCATAGATCACCATCTAGACCCAGAAAGTAACTTTCCAGTTTATCTTTCCAGTATTCAAAGTTTTCACCATCAAATACCGGCGGTCTAGTATAACCATTGTTACCGTTGTATTGCTCAGCAGAGCCAGATGTAGATGCAGGTGTAGGTGTAGTCTTTTCACTTTCATCAACCATCTTTTACTGAAGCGTTTTTCTCTTCCTGAATCTTTTCTAAACACGGTTAAGTGCTTGCACCTTAGAACCGGCGCTCTGATGCCAATTGAAGGATAGAAAAACACTTAGAAAGGGGGGGATTGAATAAGTGTGACTTTAAATCTTGGACGATAAAAATAAATTGCACAATTATTTTTATCCTGGTTCGCTGTTAACGAAGCTACTCCAGTCCACCCCCGCAGAGATGATTTACCTCAACCTGAGGATTTAATCCACTAATCGCACGGATTACAATGGTTTTCCACTTAGTCCGCAACTAAGTCTTCCAGAGTCTTCTGATCACACACTGATCACTCCAGGAACAACTGCTTAGTTCACTCCTAAGACTTTCTCTAGAGTCTACTGATCAACCTGATCACTCTAGTTACAAACTGCTCAGCCAACTGCTAAGACTTCCTAGAGTATTCTGATCAACACGATCACTCTAGTTCCTTACAACTTAATGTAATCTATTCAAGAGTTTACAAATGCTTCTTACAAGCGATAATCACAACTGTGATATTTCTCTTACAGTTTAAGCTTAATCTCACTAAAATATTACAACAGCAATGTAGTGAGTTGATGAAGATTCTGAGCTTTGATTGAACAGCGTTTCAGCAAGTTTAATATAAGTTGTTTTGGTGCAGAATCGTTAACCTTGCTTCTCATCAGAACTTCATATTTATAGGCGTTGAGAAGATGACCGTTGAGTGCATTTAATGCTTTGCGTGTTCCGTACAGCATCGCATTTAATGTTATACGCTTTTGTCAACTACCTCGAGCCTTGTTCACGCTGTGTCTACTGACGTTGCCTTTGGTAGCTTTAACGTTCCTTTTGTCAGTCAGCGTAGTCTGCCACGTGTACTTCCTTCTGATCTGATGTTTGTGAATACGACGTTTGAATATCATCAGAGTCAAACAGCCTGGTGCATAGCATCTTCTGATCTTCTGACCTTGAAGTGCTTCTGTTGCGTGATACCATCTTCTGATCTTCAGTGCTTCTGATCTCATGTTCTTCTGATGCTTCCATAGACCCATGTTCTGATTCTGCTTCGACCATCTTCTGATGTCTTGCCAGACCATGTTCTGATGTTGCATGCTGAACCATTTGAGACACAACTTCTGAGCGCTGAATTATGCGTACTCTATATATATATTTCCTGAAAGGGAAATTGCATTGGATTAGAGTACCATATTATTTTAAGCAAAATTCATATTATTGTTATCATCAAAACTAAGATAATTGATAAGAACAAATCTTGTTCTAACAAGTTGGTTCTGCTGCAATATTGTGGCATAAATTGCATCAAGGGTGGCTGGTTAATTGGCATTTTGTGGTTGGGCCTTGGGAGGTTGAACGTTAGGTTGAGGTGCTTGCTGCTCTAAATCTTCTTCAAATTCATCGACAGCAGCATTGTTAGCTGTAGCAACCTGCTTAAAATTTTACGTTCAAACGAGAGTCGCCACTCACTTTATTTGGGCAAGTGAGAAACCCTTAAAAATTATAAGAGATTTGGGTAAGTAGGTTAATTAGACAAAGGGAAGGTGTTAGGCACCCTTTGCCTCCCTTGTACTCAAGGGGGCCCGTTTAATCTTTAGGTTTAGGTTTTATAAAAAAAAAATTGACAATTGTTCAGTAATAGATTTAAAAAAAAAAAAGTTAGCCTATGCCCAAAAGGGTAAATCTCAGTTTTGTTAAAGCCATTGTCGAGGCAACACAAAATTGTAATAAAATTAATAGGCCTCAATGCATCATCATTGGCCAAAAACCTTTAAAAATAAAAAAAAAAACATTAAAATTCAACAGAAGCCTCAGATGTTCATCATTGGCCAAAACAAAGATTTTTTAAAAGGGGCCTCATATTAAATCATTGGCCAAAACAAAGATTTTAAAAAAGGGGCCTCATATTAAATCATTGGCCAAAATGGGAAAAAAATATATTGACAATAGAAAATACCCTTTGTAATAAAATGGCGGCCTCATACCAAAAGATTTAATCATTGACCAAAAAGGTAAACCTAAGGGAACAGAAGGCCAAAAGCCATGTATAGTAAAAATAGGCCATTGTTAGATCTAAACAACAATGGCCAAAAATCCTGTTTTGGGGGAGGCCTCATAGGTAATCATCGGCCGAAAATGTTTGAGTTTGTGATTGAGTTTGAATGATTTGAAATCGTGTTTGAGTGGTTTGAAAATTACGTTTGAAAGGAGAAAGGGTTTGTCAGCTCTTGTCGGTTGATCGACAAATGGCGGATTAGGGATGTTCAAGACAAACCCTAAGACAAACCCTCAAAGGGAGAAGAGAAAAACGTAGAAAACGTAGTTTGTGGGAAAAAGCGTAGTTTTGAGTATGTGTGAATTTGTGAAAAAAGTACGTCAAATTGGAAGAAGGTCCCTGATAGGATTGTCAAAGGTCCTATTTATAGTGTTAGAAAATTAGGTTAAAACCCACAAAAGAAAAAACTTAAATTTTGTCATTTTTAGAAATTAATAATAATAAAATAATAATATTAATTATTTAAATAATAATAATCCTAATACTAATAATATTAAAATTAATAATACTAAAATTCTAATAAGAGTCAGTAATCATATTTAATAATATTTAATAAAATGAAAACCCTTGTGATAAGATAAATGGACTGACTGGTTTTGGGCCCAAAATACCTGCTAATTACACCCCAGTAGTAAATAAAAATAGTTTTATAAGAGCGTGGGTTTAACAATAAATATGTTAAACCCCATAACTCTTAATTTTAATACCCTTGATAAATTATTAGACGAGAATTGATCGGGAAAATTTTGGGGTATGACAGCTTCCCCTATTCAATCTTCTTAAACCTGAAGAGGTAGATAGGCACGTCTGCCTATCGTGATCTAAAGGTAGAAGGGGATTGAATATTGAATGCCCTGAAATTTACACTTGTTGGGAAGAAGTTCCGTGGGAGATGGGCTTAGAGATGCCATCCAGATGTTGATCAAGATGTTTGTCTAAAGCAGATGTTTTTCAGACTGAATCATATGCATTGATTGTATATGAAGGAGAGATTCATCAAAATGAAGTAATGTCTTACGGAAGACTACTTGGAGAGGTCCCGGAATAGGATATATCATTGACAGATGTAAAGGAGATTAGGCTTCAAACAAAGCTCGGGAAGAACTGTATTAGAGAAGACTGACTGAGAAGTTCCTTGAAAGAGCAAGATATGTCTTAGAAAAGATTGGATAAACATTTGAAGAATATTACCTAAAGAAGTTGAGATATGTCTTAAACAAGACTACCTAGAAAGGCTCCTATAAAGGATATGATATGTCTTAAACAAGATTAAACTAGAAAATCTACTAAAGAGGATATGAAACGTCTTAAACAAGACAACCTAGAAAGGCTCCTAGAAAGGATATGATACGTCTTAAACAAGATTACCAAGAAAGGCTCCTAGAAAGGATATGAAACGTCTTAAACAAGACTACCTAGAAAGGATATGAAACGTCTTAAACAAGGCTACCTAGAAAGGCTCCTAAAAAGGATATGATATGTCTTAAACAAGACTAACCTAGAAAGGCTCCTAGAAAGGATATGAAACGTCTTAAACAAAACTACCTAGAAAGGCTCCTAGAAAGGATATGAAACGTCTTAAACAAGGCTGCCTAGAAAGGCTCCTAGAAAGGATATGATATGTCTTGAACAAGACTAACCTAGAAAGGCTCCTAAAAAGGATATGAAATGTCTTAAACAAGACTACCTAGAAAGGCTCCTAGAAAGGATATGAAACGTCTTAAACAAGACTACCTAGAAAGGCTCCTAGAAAGGATATGAAACGTCTTAAACAAGGCTACCTAAAAAGGCTCCTAGAAAGGATATGATATGTCTTAAACAAGACTAACCTAGAAAGGCTCCTAGAAAGGATATGAAACGTCTTAAACAAAACTACCTAGAAAGGCTCCTAGAAAGGATATGAAACGTCTTAAACAAGGCTACCTAGAAAGGTTCCTAGAAAGGATATGCTATGTCTTGAACAAGACTAACCTAAAAAGGATATGAAACGTCTTAAACAAGACTAACTAGAAAGGCTCCTAGAAAAGGATATGAAACGTCTTAAACAAGACTTCCTAGAAAGTCTCCTAGAAAGGATATGATATAGTCTTAAACAAGACTAACCTATAAAGGATTAGAAAGGTCTTAGAGAAGACTATCTAGAAAGGATAAGAAGCGTTTTGATTGTTTCTGAATTATCTTTGCAGAAATACCCGGAATGAAGCATTAAAGTTGTATTTGTGTCTTGAATGAGCGCTAAGATTGAATCGTTGATACGATCGTCTTTACACCGTGTCTGGATGAAAATTTTCTTTTGATTGTGAAATGACCTGAAAAGGTAGAATTAGTTTCATGCAATGTCATGATGCATGTATTGTGTGATGAGGTTCTCGAAATAAACGAGAATGTTGAATGTTATCCGTATAATGTGAATGAGGTTCTCGAAATAAACGAGAATGATGTATGTTATGCATGTATTGTGAATGATGCATGGATGGACTATATAGACGAAGCATATTGGTAACTTTGTATAGAAATTGTTGGTTGAGAAAATAAATCTCTGTATGCTGCTGGAGATGATGACAAGGTGATTGTGTTGAGAATTCCTGTCTTCCGTTCGAGGATATCCAGCTGGGGATTTTTATTACCGCTTAGGGATGAAAGTAGCCTGAGTGATTTGATCCTTATGTATCCTGACCCGGGACAAGAGAGAAGAATAGTCTTTTGAGTGTCTTCTTCTATGGGGATAGAGAGTTTGAATAAACCTTGTTGGAGGAGAAGATTATGTCGGAGAACCGACAGTATTGGAGATGTAAACTGTGTTGGGGAACCAAGTATCTGTTGGGAAGAGAATATTTGAAGATAACTTCTCAAGGATTACTCTGTGAAGATATTTTGTGAAAACAACTCTGTGGGGAAGATTCCCGGCGATTTCAATTTTTCATTGCCCCATGTCTTCAGGTACCATACGTGGTCCTTCGTTTGTGGGAGTCTACCTGCCCCTAGGGTCAGTAGCCTGATATACCTGACGCTTGAGATGATTGGAACCAGAACGTCGAATGAGAGACTGGTACTGACACCATCTAATACTGGTAGCTAAACAGCTCTTCCTGAGATTGGTGACCAATGCAACATGCCCCCAGTGATGGACTAGCATTTATGGTTGTTCAACGCCTTCGAGAGATTTGATGAATCGTGACCAGGTTTCCCCTGGATATCTGAATGCTTACTCAACAGAGTATTTCGACTTCTTTTGTGCCCCTGAGGGTGATCAGAATTTAAGATATTCTTGCTCGAACTCAACGGAGTTCTGAAGACAACTTGTCCCTTGAGAGAATTAAACTTTTCATCAGCAGCTCATGATGGAAGCTTTCCTGGTGTCAAGTACTTGTTCATATGCAAAGAATGTTTAGTATGAGAAATATAATTCTAATGCAAAGTTCTTGTTTGTCTTGAAGTTTAAAGAAGAATTTTTTTGAAAGGATGTCAAAACATCGATTTTTTTTTTTGTGTGAAAGGTGGTGTGATACCAACTCAAGCGTTTTAGCAGAACTCCTAAGAGTCAGTTTACCGTATTCTCGTTACAGTATGCTTTCAAATTAACCCTGCTTCAATTAGGACTTTTGAGGGTTGTAACGTGGCCAGGTTCACGGTTTTTAGAAAAAAGGATTTTTAGGCTCAAAATTTTATTAGTGCCCACCCCCTTCGTAATGTTCTCCAACCTAAGTTCAGTTAACTTGATGCGAGCATTCATCCTTTAAGAGGAGTTTGAGACGATTGAGGAATCGATGAGGTGTTTGGACATGGCAGTCACTTACCTTTTATTCTTGGTGTCTGATCACACGATCTTGAATTTATAGCCATGCAACTTTTCCTTTTTGTTGAGGATCTTTTTTTATTTCCCTAACTTTTGCCTGGACAAATTCTTTTGAATTCCGAGTTTGAAGTCCAGCGGGATGCCCTAATTTTTGCCTAAGTCACTTGTTTTCAAGTTGTTGACTCAGCGGGCTTTCTTTTCTCTTTTTTTTTATTCTTTTCTTTTTTTTGAACAAGTCGCATGAGACATATTTGATTTGTTGGAAAGATTGTGACTGTCTCATTCCTTTGTTGACGAGGATATACCATTGTGGTATCGTCATATTTTGACCTCCTAATGTGAGGGATAACCATTGTGGTTTTGACTTTCCTCAACCTTTTGAAGGATAACCATTGTTGTATCCTTAGATGCGAGCTCCTGATGAATTTTGAACGCTCAATCAGGTTAACTAAACACTACCCTGCCCCTAGGTTAAATGTGAGGGTTTTTTCGTATAGAAAATAAACTCCTACTTCAAGGCTCAAAGGGGTTGACAAGGGATTAACTTCCTTATATCTCCAGTGTTTGGGGTTTTGAAATAAAGCCTGTACATCATCAACAGGGTTTTACTCGAAAGCACACCATTTGAGATTATGAGTATTATTTACTCTTCATTCTCCCTTCAAAGTCATCATGCTTTATCACCAAGAGTTTGGTATCAATAACAAAGATAAACACGTTAGAGCGAGAGCGAATGAATTTTTTTTCAAGACAAACATATTCAATGCACCATTATTATAGTTCAAAAACAAACAAGTATGACATATAAGCAGTATTGAATCAAAACAAGAAAGACTACGCATGAACATGCAAGATGATGTAGAGATTGTCAAAGTTGGGGAGATTTTCTCCGTATGGACTTATTGCTTCAAAAGATCCGTTGATTCGAAGGAGAACTTCAAATCTGGCTTGCAGGTGTCTATTAGGTCTTGAATCTTGTCTCTGAATGGATGACAATCATCAATCGAATGGTCAAGTGCCCCAGAGCGGGAGACAACCCAAGTGTTAGTATCTGAAGCTGCAGATTACTCTAGATTACTTCTAGGAAGAAGATTCTGACGAAGTCACACAAGAGTTGCAAGTGTCCAGCTCCAAGGAGAATAAAATAGTAAGAAGATGAGAGGCTTGTCCGTTGATAGCAGCTTCGTCTGAAGAACTTTGACTTTTCATATTTGGACGTCCTTCTATAAGAATCAAGCTCACCATATCCAATGGGTTATAGCCTCTGATTCGGGGTACGGTACTTTTGAGTTTAAAGGCATATGGCTAAAGGAAAATAAATCCTCTTACCCCTTGTTAGGAATTGTACCTTTGCCCCCCCCCCCCCAAGTTATCCCAGAGCGTCTTTGTAAGCCTTTCTATGTTCTAAGATGAACCCCTTAATGACTAGATACCTCTTAAGTGTATCTATGAAGGAACTTCTTTGTTGAACTAATCCTTGCTCGATGACAACCTTTATTGTACTTACAATCCTGTTGCGAAAAGGCATTGACATGTAGCTGGCATGGTGAAAGGCGTCATTTTTCTCTTTGTAAGACCAAGTTCATTTCCGTCTTTCAATAATCTATCCTTCTCTCTCCATAGTTTGTGATCCTTTTTGGTCTTCTTCGTGAGTCTCGGGAAATCGGCTAGCACGGCAAGTGTGGATACGGGCGAAGGTAGAAATGCCAATGTAAATGTATGAATGCATGAAAATGCAAATGCGTGCGTATACAAAAAAAACTCCTCTTTTTGTGTATTATAACCCCTTGTATGTAATGCATTGCAGACGTGCGACAGATATAATCCTAAGGATAGCCTATGCAGATTTAGGGGTTACATTAGATCCTAGTGAAATCCGTGCAAGCTAGATGTTATGACGCGCCAATGGAAATCCCTTAGATTAGGGAGTACGCAGAAGGTAACGGATGGTGACCATTCAAGACAATCACCAAATCTCATGGCCATCGAGAGGCCGTTCGACGTGCACTAATGAAGTTGTCCCTCGTGGGAAGGTTCTCTATGCGGAACATAACCTATCTAAGGACGATATCAGACGAGGTGAAATCCCTACAGGCTAGGGATTGGCGATGCATAAATGGAAATCCAAACCCTACAAGTTAGAGGGTGCGCGGGAATAAGCACGGGGTGACCGTTCAAGACAGTCACTAGATCTTATGGTCATCGTGAAACCAATCGACGTGCGTTAATGGGAACGTCCTTCAGGGGAAGGACGAAGTCATTGTAAAAACACATGGACATAAAAGAAAATCCCTACAGGCTAGGGAGTGCGTAGGAGCAAGCACGGGGTGACCGTTCAAGACAGTCACTAGATCTCATGGCCATCGTGAGGCCAATCGACGTGCGTTAACGAGGATGTCCTTCGTATGAAGGATGCGATTTTGGAAATAGAATCCCTACACGCTAGGGAATGCGTAGATGTAAGCACGAGGGTGACTGTTCAAGACAGTCACTAAGTCTCATGGCCATCGAGAGGCCAATTGACGTGCATGCATGGAAATGTCCTTCGTGGGAAGGACGTCACCTTGTAAATAGAATCCCTACAGGCTAGGGAACGCGTAGAAAAACCTGCAGAATTGAAACACATATATTCGTAGCATATAAATCGCAAACATATAACAAAAAGCACAAAAGTCATAAGTTCATAGGTTCGGCATGACGGCTTAGGGAGGCTACCCTTCCCATTGGTATGTTCTAACAAGGGTCTCATGGGGTCGTTCGTAACCTCCGAGACTTTTTTGTCTCTTTGGATTTTAGAACAACTCATTTGTCCATGAGGTTCGAGTTTTAGGGGTAGGTTCTCAGAGAGATCAGCCAAATACCAAGTCCTTCCCTCAACAAAGTCAAGCCTCGTTTTGGACATTTCCGGATATTCAACCCACTCTGAGTGGAATTATCAATAAGACTCGTAGGCGATTCAAGTCCCCCCTGGTCTTAAGGATAATTTCCACACTTAGGTTTTAACACAATTTATATAACTTCACCAACAAGTATAATAAAATGATAATTATATATACAAAATAGCAATAATAAAATAATTGTATAAATATCCAACAAAAAAAACTTTGAAAATAGATTACCTTTTGTATTATTCTTATATAAAAGGAGAGGATGTGAAGAAATTAAAAAGAAAACTTGTGTGGAGATTTTAATTGGAAAATAAAATATTAAACAAAGCTTAGAAAACATAAATCGAGTATTTAGAAAAAATTGAATAGTTAAATATAGATTTATTGTAAATTAATAAATGTAAGTTAATGGTTTTGATTAATTTTAATGTGTGCTTAAAAACTAATAATATAATAATATTGGAAGAAAAATATATTTTTTGTGTTTTGATATTTTTGATCTAAACTATTTTGAATCCTAACAACTTATTGGATTATAATTAATAAAACTTGATACAAACAAATTTTAGGGGTGTAATATTTAAAATAGAAGCAACATCAAGTAAAAATGTAAAATGGCCCATAAATCCAAATAACACAAAAGCCCTAAGTTAATTATAACCAAAGTTAGGAGAAATTGTAAAGTAGGAACGTTAACAATAAACAGGGGCAGATTATGTATACTATTCCCCTTCTATTTTTCATTTTTTTTGTTCTAAACCAATAACCAAATGAAGCTTGCCACGTGGCTATGTTAAATAGTAATAAAATAGAAATTAAAACTAATTAATAAAACTTGGGGATAGAAATAGAAAAACAAACCTTAAAAGTTCTTTCTCTCAATGCTTCGTCTCTTTCCTTTGATCTGCTCTTCATCCTCTATCTTCTACACAACTTCAAAGAAAAAAGAAGGAAAAAATAAACAACAAAACCATGTAACAATACTCACAAGGAATCATTACCGTCGGGTCCCATGACGGCGCTGTTGTGACTAGATGCAATCGGAGGCTTTGCGAAATCGCGCCGGTGGTGGTGGCCGCAGTGTTGCGGATCGGAATGGAGATGTTAGGTTGCGGTGCACTCATGGCGGCCGGTCGGAGTCGTCGGTGTTGGAATCTAACGGAGGTATGCCGGACTGATACTGTGGTGCAGGTGGGATGCGGATCGGCCGATGGTTTGATGTTCGTCGGAGGAAAGCTGTTCCAATCGCGTGTGATTTCGGTGCGGCTTTTCGAATCCGACGACGTTCCTTCTTTCTTTTGATTTGTCGATTCGTGAATGGATCTTGATCGATTCTATTGTAGCCGAATTTGTTTCCCAAATCTACACCTGTAAGAAAGAAGATGATCCGTTTTTCTTATAATATTAATTAGAAAATTTTTTTTTTAAGATTTACAATAATAATAATAATAATTATAAAAATTGTTAGAATTATTAAATAATAATAACAACAAAAAATTAATAATAATAATTATTATAATAATAATGAAATTGTTAGACTTAGTAATAAATAACAATCACAATAAAATGATTTAACAATAATAAAAATGTTAGTAGTAATAATGAAATATTGTTAGTAGCATTAGTTATTAACAATATTTATAAATATTAGGGATGACTAATAAGAAACTCAAAAATAAAAAAACTTAAAGATTAAACTAGGGTGAACCTAATTTTTTTAAAAATAAGTTCCAGCAGAGTCGCTAGCTGTAGCAACCTGTTTAAAAATTTACGTTCAAACGAGAGTCGCCACTCACTTTAACTTTATTTGGGCAAGTGAGAAACCCTTAAAAATTATAAGAGATTTGGGTAAGTAGGTTAATTAGCAAAGGGAAGGTGTTAGGCACCCTTTGCCTCCCTTGTACTCAAGGGGACCATTTAAATCTTTAGGTTTAGGTTTTATAAAAAAAAAAAAATTGACAATTGTTCAGTAATAGATTAAAAAAAAAAAAAGTTAGCCTGTACCCAAAAGGGTAAATCTCAATTTTGATAAAGCCATTGTCGAGGCAACACAAAATTGTAATAAAATTAATAGGCCTCAATGCATCATCATTGGCCAAAAACCTTTAAAAATAAAAAAAAAAAACAATTTTTTTAAAAGGGGCCTCATATTAAATCATTGGCCAAAACAAAGATTTTAAAAAATGGCCTCATATTAAATCATTGGCCAAAATGGAAAAAAAATATATTGACAATAGAAAATACCCTTTGTAATAAAAGGGCGGCCTCATACCAAAAGATTTAAACATTGACCAAAAAGGTAAACCTAAGGGAACAGAAGGTCAAAAGCCATGTATAGTAAAAATAGGCCATTGTTAGATCTAGACAACAATGGCCAAAAATCCTGTTTTGGGGAGGCCTTATAGGTAATCATCGGCCGAAAATGTTTGAGTTTGTAATTGAGTTTGAATGATTTGAAATCGTGTTTGAGTGGTTTGAAAATTACGTTTGAAAGGGGAAAGGGTTTGTCAGCTCTTGTCAGTTGATCGACAAATGGCGGATTAGGGATGTTCAAGAAAACCCTAAGACAAACCCTCAAAGGGAGAAGAGAAAAACGTAGAAAACGTAGTTTGTGGGAAAAAGCGTAGTTTTGAGTATGTGTGAATTTGTGAAAAAAGTACGTCAAATTGGAAGAAGGTCCCTGACAGGATTGTCAAAGGTCCTATTTATAGTGTTAGAAAATTAGGTTAAAACCCACAAAAGAAAAAACTTAAATTTTGTCATTTTTAGAAATTAATAATAATAAAATAATAATATTAATTATTTAAATAATAATAATCCTAATACTAATAATATTAAAATTAATAATACTAAAATTCTAATAAGAGACAGTAATCATATTTAATAATATTTAATAAAATGAAAACCCTTGTGATAAGATAAATGGACTGACTGGTTTTGGGCCCAAAATACCTGCTAATTACACCCCAATAGTAAATAAAAATAGTTTTATAAGAGCGTGGGTTTAACAATAGATATGTTAAACCCCATAACTCTTAATTTTAATACCCTTGATAAATTATTAGACGAGAATTGATCGGGAAAATTTTGGGGTATGACATTAGCCTCACCTTGGTTACCTTGCTCATTCATACCAGGCTCGGGAGTGTTAAGGTCGTAAAGCCAGTTGTCAGGATTGTCTAAATTTGTAAGACCGGGATTCAGAAAAATGACGCTTCTAACTTTTTCATTCTTCACCATTAGAGGGTAACCTCCAGCTTTTCTTACTTTTAACAGGAGACCAGCTCTACAGTTGTTTATGTCCATGAACTCTGCTGGCAGTGATGGTAGGATCTGAATTCTTCTTCCCCAATTTAGGTGAACTGCGATGGGGGTGGCAATGCCTCCAATACAGAAGGGCACAGTCCCATCTCTCGATACAAGGTTTTGAATATAAGCCATCAGGAAGGTACTGGGGTTTAAACGGAGGTTTGGCATGAAAGCACAGTGAAGGACGTACAACTCCTTGGTGTTAACCTTGTTGTTGTTGGTCCTCCCAAAAATAGTGTTGGCCATAGTGCGGTGAAGGTAACGAATGTTTGGATTGTGGATGTGGGTTGAGTAGCGTCCCTCGAGGGCGACATTTTGTTCACTGGATATTCTCTCCCATAAGTCATATGCCATTCTGCCCCAATCCATTTCTCGGGGGATACGGTATTGCACATTGTCTCCACGAGGGAAATGTAGCATTTCGCTCAACGCATCCTGGTTCAACGTGTATTCTTGTCATACGGTGGGAGAACTGAATTTTTGAAATGTCGCGGATAGCAAGAGTCGCCAACGACTTTTATTTTATCCAATTTATAGAAAGGCTAAAAGAACAGAAAAAAACTTTTAAAAAGACTTTGAGTTCGGGGGGTAAGTTATACAAAGGGAATGTTTAAAGCACCCTTTGTATCCATGGTTATCCATGGGCTCTTAATTGCTTAGCTCATTTGTTTTCAAAATGTTTGAGAAGTTTGAGTAAAAGGATTTAAATAAGGACTTTAGCTTGTAAAATAAGCGTAGCCTTTTTGAAGGTTTGTTGAAAGAGGAAAATTGAATTTAAACCAGAGCAAGCAATTAGGAGGAAATTACCCTAAAGTTTATAAAAAATGTTCTTTTAGCCTTTCAAGGCTGGCCATACCATAGGAGGGTAGGAAGTCCTATTTTATTGGATTTAAAGGGTCATCGATGTTATCGTTCGCCATAAGACTGACCCTTGCCATAAAGAGGGCAGGTAGTCTAAGGGAAGGATATAATAGTCATTTTTAGGCAACAGGCGAGGATACCTTAGCAATGGGGACGAATCATCATTTACCGAGGCAACATCGAGGGACAAAGTTGATGATGAATGAACTGATGGAAACATTTGCTTTACGTATTCTCGGAATCGAGGGACTTCACTATTTTCACAAGTGAAGGCAACAAGCAACAGTAATAAGGCAACAAGAGAGGTTACCCTAAAGTGTGTGTGTGTGGCACAATCACGTGGTTCAGTTCAGTTATTTATCTTGTAATTAGTTATCCTAATTCAATTCAGGGTTGCACTCCCTAGGATTACTAATCACACAGTTAATATAAATAAAATTAAAGGCAGAAAATAAAATCCTACGCTATTACAATGAACACCTGCGGGGAAGGGGAGATAAAAAAAAAGAATAATAAGGGAAAAAAATAAAAAAGGGCAAATTAATGCCAATGCCTCGAGCCTTCATCGCATCCCTGATCAACCCTGAAAATTACGAGCGAAGAAGAGAAAATGTTAGTGCATTAAAGATCGTCAAACCTAATTTATCGGGATAAATCAGGGTTTAAACAATGAGCTTATATAAATAAATGAATATTCTAAATAAACATTTAAGAAAATCGAAAGTTCGATTAAATATAAAATGATTAAAATAATTATTGGATTAAATCCTAATTATTTAATTAATTAAAAGTATGTACGAAAAATAAAAATTACAAATTAAAAAAACAATTATTAATAGAATTATGGAAAAAATCGAGTTTTCGATTAAAATAAATAAGTAAAAAATTTTATATAAAACTAATTTATAAATTAATAAAAATAAATAAATAAAAAAGATTATAATAAAATAAATAAATAAGGTTTATGTAATTAAAAATAAAAAAAATTAAAAAAAACTTAGCTTTTGATTTGGTGTGGTACACTTGTGGAGGTGTATGGTAGACTGCTTGCTTTTGGCGCGTTGGATGAGAAGATTAATGAGATCAGATGTCTGTGATGCGAAGGTGCATGGTACTGGCGTGGATCATAACGCGCAGGATCCCTAGGTGTTTCAAATCTGGACGCGCGCGCTTTTGGGCCAATTGGGTGATGACACGAAGTCATCTTCTTCCTCCAACCGTCGGGTTAGACCTGACATCTACCCACGGCTCTTTCCCTCCATAGCTATAACCTTCCATTTACGAATACAACAAGGATACCACAAAAAATGTTCCGCGACCACTCCCTCGTGATCGTCTAACCCTCACGAATCCATTGGTACCTGTGGTTAGGTCTGATTTTACCTAATAAAGAAAACCCTATTTTGAAACCTAACACCCCAACAATGGTGAAACGCACATAATGGCGTTTTAGCGCAATTAAATTTCCAGAATCGATCAAGGCATCAATGTAAACATGAATATGCAACCAAAATACATTAATTATGTGTGTATGATAGGATCCGATTCAAGATTAGAAGGCTCAAAATATGACTTACAGTGGGATGTTCTTGATGCTTTAAGGTATGGGACTAATCGAGACAGCTTCAGGGAAGATCAAGGAAGGTGTTTGACTGCTTAATTCTCCTTGAATTGGCCTGCAACTAAGAATTCAGTTTTGGAATTTTCTTGAATTCTTAGGACTCGAGTTAGGGCTCTTTGAGGTAGTGAAAACATGAGCCTTGCATCTGGAATCATTATCTACTTATAGTAGAATGATTTAGGTCAACAAAACTGAATTGAATCTCATTGAATCAAAGGATTGAAATTTGATGGAAATTTGATTTTCAAAATCTTTCTAAACTTGTCCAATTTGCTTCAATCTTGCCAATCTCCTCTTTGCACGAATTTGGTATCAAATAATGTGTATTTTGATTATTGATTCTGATTAAAACTCTCTCTCAAATCAAATCTTTGGATATTTTCTCAATTATTTGATTTATATTGTATTTTTAATGAATTAAATTCAATAAAAAATCAAATATTAATCAAAAATTCGTGGCATTCAGATTTGAGACTCTTGCATACTTGGGAAACAAGTTTGGACCCTAAAACGTTGGGCCTCTTTGCAAAGAAATCCATTTTGAGGCCTTTTATTTCTCATTTTTCCCCTTAAAATTGTCCAACTTTGACAAGGCATATCTCCTTCAATTGTTAAGATATGGAAGAGTTCTAGGACTTTTTGGAAACCTCAAGATGTCCTCTATAATCCACTTACGAAGCTTTTCTCCATTTGAGGATTTTATCTTGATGATATGAGCTTTGACAAAAAACTGCTTTTGGTTGACTTCAAAAAGGACCTATAATCTTTTGATCCATATCTCTCAAATTAAGCATTTAGACTTGGCATGTGAGAGACAAAGTTATAGAGAATTCAATTTCCTTCAAAATGAGCTTTGGATGGGAAATTTCTGATATTCCTTGTGAAAGTTATGACTGGTCAAAGTTCAATTGAATTTAGGTCAAAAAACCCTAATTTAAAAACTTTAGGTTTTGTTGATTTCTAAACTTTCCTTGATGCATCATGATCAATCCTTGATCAAATGATGGATGATACTTCAAAATAAGGTTGTTGACAAAAAATTAGGAATTTTGACTGTACTTTGACCACAGTTGACTTTTAGGTCAAACTAGTCGACTGATGACTTTCTGAGCAATTGACTGGGCAATCCTTGGAATTGAAGTTTGTTCTTTGCCATAGAGATAGTTTGAAACATTTGTAGCAACCTGCCCTAAACTTAACCTTTAGAGTCGCCACCTATTCTACCAAGGCGAATAGGAAACCTTTATACAATTAAGAGATTCAGGATAAGATACTATATTCAGGTCGAGGGAAGGTGTTAGGCACCCTCAACCCTTTCCTAAGGTTTGCGTTATAAAGTCAAGGTTTATTGATAAAAAATAAAGAAAGATGACAGACAGTTAATAGAGTTAAAGGCTAATTATTTGAACATGATTAGAGTTTGGAGGAGGGGGACTCGCCTTGTTGCCAAGTGCCTACGTACCTCCTTATGGAGGATCAGAGTCTACGTAGTTCGGGGAAGGGTTGTACGCCCTTAGGATTATAATTTGATTTGATATGGTTTGAAGGCTTTTTGAATGGCCTATCGTAGTTTTGAATAAGGATGAAAATCCGTAGTTTGATTTGAAGTGTTTTGAATGTTTATATTTGGGAAGTGTTTTAGGATTGGGCGTACAACCCTGATTTTAATATGTACTATTAACCGCAATGATCAATAGATTCGATCACCATAGTTAAAAGATTAGTGGCGTATTATTATCAATTTTAATTGATGGATTCAATTATCACTGATAATAAATAAGAATATTTTTTAGAAACTTTGTTATTTAATTTGTATCATTATCCCTCGTTATTGATTGATTCGATTATAAATAATAATGAGTTTCAATGGAAAAAGAGTAGGATAATCATCGCAACCAATAAAAATGGTTGAAACCTTTTAGCCAAATAAAACTATTTATTTTAATTAAATAAGTATTTTAAAAAAATTGATTATTGCTCATCACGATTAATGGATTTAATCGAAACGAATCAATAAATTAGAAATTTAATATTTATAATATATTAATTTATTTAAGAAAATATTTTATTATTATATAAATAAATTGTAAAAGAATTAACTAAAATATTTAAATTAATTAAAACATATAAAATTAGTTAGGGTTTATATTCAGTGTGGTTTGGCTGGAAGTGCATGATATAGGGATCAAGTATGGGTGCGTTGGATCTAAGTCAGTGGAGAATTAATGGTCAGATCTAGAGGGCTTATAATGCGCCCCGTGATGATGCACGCACAAGATCAAGAGTTAGAAATTTCAGAAAAATAATATGTGGGAGCTGGGTATCGAACCCATGCCCCCTAGGTCAAACACACTTTACCAACCCAACCAGGACGCGCGTGTGTTAAGAACACGCATCCAAAGAATTATATGTAAAACAACGAAAACCACAAAAATTCTGCGCGCGAAATTCAAATAAACGAATCAAAGAAAGACACCTCATCGTCTTCCCCAAAACAAACCTGTAAAAACTAGACATTTAGCTACGATTTTACTACGAATTCGTTCGTAGCAGATGTACCTCAAAAATAATGAATTGCACACATGCATATATAAATTTTTCGCGACCTTCCTATTACCTTCGTCTGGGCCATTCGAATTTAACCCCACCCTCGTTTTGTCCTAATTTTGGCCCTAGCAAAAAGCCCTAATTAAAACTCTTGGAACCCTAAACGGTCAACAATGGTGAACAACATCAAACAGGCCCAGAAATTCAATTAGAGTTCAGGAAACATTCATAGCAATCATACAAAGCATAACACACAAACAATTTAACATATGAATGCACAAATCATGCTACTCGATCCAAAATTCAGAACAACCTACCTTGGCTAATTAGAGATTGTTCTGGGGGTGCTGAAGTCGTGTGAGGGTCCCGATCGATTCAGAATGCTCCAAGGAACGTGTGTCTATCTTCAAACCTCTCTGCAATGCCTTAAATCCTTGAAACCGATTTGGAGTTATCTTGAAGAATTTTGTCTTCTTGATTGCTCTACTCTGCTCCGATTTTTCAACCCCTAATGCATTGGTTTATGTTGTATATTTATAGGGAATGAATTAGGTCTAAAAAAGAGTCCAAAAATCTCTTGCATCCAATCTTGAAGATTTGAGAAAATTTGATTTTATTCTTTAATGGAAGCTTACTATTTTTGTTCAATCTTGTGCCAATATCTCCCAATCACTTATGCACGAAAATTATATTGCAATTTGTCATTAATATGATTGGAATTGGTTAATATAATTTCCTAAGTCCAATCTTTGATTTTTTCTTTTAATTATATCACTTTAAATCATAATAAAATTATATAAAAATCTAATAAAATGATATAATTCGTGGGACATGGTTTGGATTACTTGAATAGCTTGTGGACCAAGATTAAGTCATAAAAGGATAGGCCCATTTGCAAAAAATTCCAATTTGAACCCCTTTTATTTCACATTTTTGCCTCCAAAATTACCCAACTTTGACAAGGCATATCTCACTCAATTTTTAAGCTATAAATGAGTTCTAGGACTTATTTGGAAACCTCAAGATGTCCTCTATAAGCCACTTTAGAACATATTTTTCATTTGGAAATTTTATCTTGATCATATGCCCTTTGACAAAAAACTACTTTAGGTTGATGTTTGAAAAGGACCTGTAATCTTTTGTATCCTATCTCCCAAATGAAGCATTTATGGCCTTGGCTTGTGAGAGACAAAGTTGTAGAGAATCCAATTTCCTTCCAAATAGGCTTTGAGTGAGGAATTTCTAATGTTCCATGTGAAAGTTATGGCTAGTCAAAGTTGAGTTGACTTTCTCCTAAAGAAACCCTAATTTGAACCTTTTTGCATTTGTTCATTTCTGAGTTTCTATTGATGGATCATGATCTACCTTTGATCAAATGATGGATATATTCTCACACACTTGATGTTGACCAAAATTGAGAGGTTTTGACTGTGCTTTGATTATGGTTGACTTTTAGGTCAAACCAGTTGACTGTGAATCTTTTGAGTTGTTTGAACAAGTAAACTTTGGATTTGGGCCTTGGCTTTTGACATAGAGGTATCTTGGATCATAATGGACCATGGATAACTACATTAGAGACCTTGTTTTTCTAATTCCCTCAGGAGAGTACCAAACCCTAGCTTTAGGAGACTCTTGCTCAGGAGAATGACTGGATGAATCTCTTGAATTTTGAATCATTGTGAATGGAATATGGAAGGCAAATTTTGGGGTATGAAAGCTGCCCCTGTTCAATCTTCTTAAACCTGAAGAGGTGGATTGGCTTGTTCTCCTATCGCGATCTGATGGTGGAAGAGGATTGAACACTAGAATACCCAGAAATTTGCGATTGCTGGTGTAGGAAACAGTTTTTTTTAGATGGGCTTAAAGATGCCATCCAGTTGTTTGACAAGATGCTTGTCCAGAGCATATGCTCTTCATACCGGGATCATATTGATTGCATCTGAGGAGATGTGAAGTAATGTCTTACATAAGACTACCTGAAGAGGTTCCTGAATAGGGTATATCAAAGGTTGATGCGAAGAAGCTTAGGCTTTGAACAAAGCTTAGGAAGAATGTCTTGGAGAAGACTAACTAAGGAGTTCTTTGAAATAACAAGGTATGTCTTAGAAAATATTGGATAAATATTTTAAGAAGGCTACCCAGAAAGGCATGATATGTCTTAAACAAGACTCACCTAGAAAGGCTCTTAAAAAGATATGAAACGTCTTAAACAAGATTCACCTGGAGAGGATTTTAGAAAGGATATGGAATGTCTTAAAAAGATTACCTAGACAGACTATGATGCATATTAGAGAAGACTATCTATAAAGGCTCCTAAAAGGGACATGATATGTCTTAACAAGACTGCCTAGAAAGGTTCCTAGAAAGGACATGAAATGTCTTAAACAAGACTATCTAGAGAGGTTCCTATAAAGAATATGAAACGGCTTAAACAGGACTACCTAGACAGGTTCCTATAGAGGATATGAAACGTCTTAAACAGGACTACCCAGACGGGTTCCTATAAAGGATATGAAACGTCTTGAACAGGACTACCCAGACGGGTTCCTATAAAGGATGTGAAACGTCTTGAACAGGTCTACCTAGACAGGTTCCTATAGAGGATATGAAACGTCTTAAACAGGACTACCCAGACGGGTTCCTATAAAGGATATGAAACGTCTTGAACAGGACTACTTAGACAGTTTCCTATAAAGGATATGAAACGTCTTGAACAAGACTACCTAGACAGGTTATGGTACGTCTTAAACAAGACTGCCTAGAAAGGTTCCTGGGAATGGTACGATACGCCTTAAATAAGACTATAAGGTTAACTTAGATATGTCTCAAACAAGACTGGCCTAGAAAGGCTCCTGGAGAGGATAAGGAGGGACTGGATACATGTTTTAAGAAGATTACCTAGAAAGGTATGATATGTCTTAGACAAGACTCACCTAGAAAGGCTCTCGGAAAGGATATGAAATGTCTTAGACAAGACTAACCTAGACAGGTTCCTAGAAGGGATATGGTATGTCTTAAACAAGACTAACCTAGAGAAGTTGATAAGCATCTTGGAAAAGACTACTTTGAAAGGTAAGAAATTCTTTGATCGTTTCTGAATTGCCTTTGAAGAAAGACTCGAAATAAAGCATCAGAATTGTATCTGGGAGCGTTAAGATTAAATCGTTGATACGATTGTATTTGCACTGTAGTTGGATGATAACATCTTTTTAATTATGAAGTGACCTGAGAAGGCAGCGTTAGTTTTATGTAATGTCATGATGCATGTGTCATGTAATGGTATTCTCAAAATAAATGAGAATTATGTATGTATGACGATCCCACATTGCAGGTCGCAAATAATACAGGCGTGGGAAGACCAATTACGCAACAATGCTCCTTGTGTGATACTAGTGTGATTTCCCCAACATCAGAAATTTTGAGAGACGTGCCCCCTAATCTGAAGGAGGGGTCTTTAGAGGGAACTCGAGTTTTACCATGTCTTGCCACGAACCTGATATGTACTGCCCCAGTATTTGAATTCTTGAAAGATATGCCCCTAGTCAATAGGATCCTTGATTGTATGCCCCTGTTTTAGGAAAACCCTCTGGACGTGGTTTCCCCATTCAATAGTCTTTATCAGAAATGATCGCCTTTGATTAAACCAATTTCGAGATCTCCTTGATGCTAAGTGTTAATTTGAATGTGAAGCAGATGCTTTTCAGAATTAGCCATGCGTTTTTTTTGTCGTATCTGATGGACAAAAGTTCGTTGAATACTCAGAATGAGATGACGTTTTCTGGGATATTTCCTGAAGAGGTTCCTTGAAAGGATAGGAAGTTGTCTTAAACAAGACTGTGCTTTAAACAAAGCTCAAGGCGAAATGTTTGTGAAGAGGGTCAAAAGATTCCTATAGAGGATAAAGACTGTTTTAAGGAATGTGGCGTTTTAAACAAAACTTAGGAAAAGACATCTTGAAGAAGATTACCCTAGAAAGGGATGGGAGATCGTCTTAAAGAAGACTCGGTACTTTAAACAAAGTTTGACAAGGTTCTTGGAAGCATAAGATAAATTCGAACGTGTTTTAAGAAAGACTAACTGAAAAAGTTTACGGGTATCCTAAAGAAGGTTGCCTAGAAAAGTTCCTGGAAAAGATGAGGGATTTTTTTTAGATAATATTACCTGGAAAGGCTCCTAGAAAGGGTAAGGGATGTTTTAAAGAAGACTACCTGAAAAAGTTAAGAGATGTCTTACAGAAGATTACCTAGAAAAGGTTCTTAGAAAGGAATATGTCTTGGAGAAGACTATCTGAAAAGATTCGAAAATAGAAAGGACGAGGAGGTGTGTCTTAGAGAAGACTTTCTGAACACGGCTCCTAGAAAGGATAAGAGATTTTTGAACCTGCCTTGAAGAAGACTACCTGAAGAGGTTAATAGACGTCTTTAACGAAAACTACCTAGAAAGGCTTCTGGAAAGGGTGTGAGAGTGGCATTGACACCATATGATACTGAGTGACCTTTGCAACGTGCTCCCAGGTAATGGGCTTGCCCCCAAGTAAATAGGAAAACAATGGGCCTTGCCCTTGTGTATACAATAGCTATCCGAGTCCGGCGTAAGAGATATTTCCTCTTTTTGATGTGCTTCTTAAGCTACTTCATCAGTCAGTAGGATTTTTAGCCATTAGCCATGCCCCATGCAACTTCTCCCTGATGTTTAAACATTTGAATCCACATAGACAAGTGTACTTTATAATGAAATTCATAAGATGCGAATGCATATGTCTGTCTTGAAAGTTTAAAAACATTTTTTTTTGAGTAAAACGAAGTTTTTTTTGTAAGAAAGTGATATCAACTCAAGAGTTATAGTAGACCTTAGGGAGTCGGGATACCTTTTGGTAACGGTATGCTTTCGAACTAACCATGCTTCAGTTAGGGCTTTTAAGGGTTGTAACGTGGCATGGTTCACGGTTTTAAGAAACAAAGGATAGTGGCTCAAAGTTTATTTGTACCATCCCCATATTTGTGATGTTCTCCAGTCCTATGCTTAGTTAACTATACGTTTAAGCTCCAAAAGACTTTGGGAATACTGATATTTATGATGGTTTAAAAACCAAAGGTTTATTTGCAAAGGAAGTCATCCTCCTTTCTTGTAATATTTTCCTTTTGTCGAGGGTATGTAGTGACCTCTTTTCGACTTTGTTATCCATAACTTTTGCCTGAACTGTTCGTTTTAAAACTACAGTCAGCGGGATGCCCCAACTTTGCCTAAGTCTCCTTAATAGGTTTTGACTTAGCAGGCCCTTGCATTGCTTTCTTTTTTCTTTGCGGCTATTGACTGCTAGACTTAATGATGACGGGGAACCATCGGTGATTATGTTCAGAGGAACAGTTTGGAATAATTAAGTTAACTGAGCAGCTACCCTGCCCCAGGTTATGTATTAAGGGTTTTATTTTATATGAAGGAAAACTCCTACTTCTTTAGGCTCAAAGGGGTTGATGAGGGATTAACATCCTTATATCTCCATTATTTAGGAATTGAAACAATGCCTGTACATCGTCAACACGGTCTGTTCGAAAGCGTAACGTATGAAATCGTGGTATCGTTTTCGTCATTCTCCCTCTAAAGGTGTACAGCTTTTAACGAGAGTTGAATATCGCAAAGAAGAAAACTAGGTAAAAACACAGTTTTAAATATAGTGAGAACACTAGGAATAAATTAAGACAAACGTAAGTGTCATACCCCAAAATTTGCCCACCGTATTTTTATACTCAAGCTCATTCGAACATCAGAAGCTCAAGATTTGACTAACTGTACACTCTCCTAAACAACAACCCTCAAACTAGGGTTTTGGTCTTTTCAAAGAAAAATCAGGTTCTGACACCTCAAGTGGATCTCGGGGTCTCTCACATATCTTATAATATCCTCATGACAAGTTTCAAGCTTTGATTCCTCAGAATGTTCAGTCAACTGCTCAAACGATCAATAGTCGACCTAAAAGTCAAACCATGATCAAACCACAGTCAAAACTTTTGATTTTTTGTCAACATCCTCATTATGAAGTATAATTCATCATTTGATCAAGGACTGATCATGATTCATCAAGAAAAGCTCCAAAATCAACAAAACCTAAAGTTTCTAAATTAGGGTTTTCATAGGAGAAAGTCAACTAAACTTTGACCAGCCATAAATTTCACATGGAACATCAGAAATTTTCCATCCAAAGCTCATTTTGAAGGAAATTGAATTCTCTACAACTTTGTGTCTCACATGCCAAGGCCAGAAATGCACCATTTGGGAGATATGAGCCAAAACATTACAGGTCCTTCTAAAGGATCGCAAAAAGTCATTTTTTCTCAAAGACCATAACTCGGACATGGTAGAATCAATTGAGATGAAACCCAAAGAAGCCTTCAGAGGACTCTTTGAGCTTTCCAAAAAGTCCTAGAACATCTTCATGTGACAAATATTGAATGAGTTATGGCTTGCGCAAGTGGGGCGATTTTTGAGAAATGCACATGAAGAACTTTGAGTTTTTTAAACCAATGGGCCTAAGACATGGATTCCAAACACATCCATGGGCTTCATATTCACTCATAAACTAATTATTTTCTTTTTATAGTATTTATTTTATTTATTTGAATTTTAATTCATTTAAATATTAATAAAATACATAAATATGAAATAATTAAATTTTAAATCAAGGTTTTGATTTTACAATCAAATTCAATCATCAAAATACTCCTCATTTAAAGGAAAATTCGTGGTAAACAAGAAGGGAAGAATTGAATCAAGATTCTATGCAAAAATAGAAAAGAATTATATAATTTTTATCAAAATTTCTTTCTCCAAAGTTGCATAAGGATCCAAGCCCAAGGTTTCAACCTAATCCACTCCTCATATATATACAAAAAACCTGCAAGCAAGAGAAAAACCCTAACAAAAATCCTTGCCACATAACAATCTCCAAAACTCGCAAAAACATCAAGAAGAGTGACTTTCGAGTTCTTTCATTACAGCCTTTTTCAAGAGCAAGAAATCATCCAATTATCTTCTCAAGGTGGTATAAATTTAGAACCGGTGGGACGAGGATTTAACACCGGCAAGGAGGACCACCATTGTTAGGGTTCCGATTTGCTTTCCTTCGAACCTCATTATACGAGCGTGTTTAGCCAAAACGGATGTGAAAATCAGACTCAGGATGATCGATTTACGTGACATGGGTACTCTTTGGTTTTTGTTAACGTGTTGCATGAGTTATTTGGTTTTTTTAGATTTTGCTACCAAGAATTACAGGAAACCGCAGCCAAATCGCAGCAAGTATGGAGGTAAATTCGTAGCAAATATTGAAGTCTGAAGGTTGAAGATGATGAGATAGGGTTGGGACTTGCTGACTTCACGTGTCACCGCGTGATTCGTTGGTCAACCATTGGAGAACTCTCTCTCCGTTTCCTAGTGGACCCCGCTCAGGTTTGTGGGTCCCGGGTCTGACTTATTCAAACTTTTTCCAATTAGTTTCATGTATTATATTTATTGTATTTGTTTCAATTACCAACAACTAACAAACGCAGTGCAGCTGGCAGAAGTCATCTTAAATTAATATCATAGACCTGGGTTCGAACCAGGCATGAGACCTTATTTTTTCAAACGAATAATTCACTGATTGCATGTCTAATCCTAAGCTGCGCACACGCTGGACCGTCGTTCTCAACCACAGGATCTTCACGAGATCAGATCCTACGCCCCTAGAAGTGCATGACTACCATAGGGTCTCAGGAGCAGCCACACTTGATCACCAGCTAAGCCCTTGTTTCTATTTATTTTATCTTATTTTTATTGTACAATTCTTTTTTACATCCTTCATTTATTTATTTATTTATTATCATATTTTTTGTTTATTTAGACTCATAACATAAAATTACATAATAATTTTATAATTCATTTTTAATCGAAAACCCGACTTTTTACAAATTTATCAATAATTGTCTTTTAAACAATAAAAATTATCATTTTTGCATGTGCTTTTAATCGATTATTTTTATGGTTTGTTAACCTCGATTTATTTATAAACCCTAGAATCCTCAGGTAGGTGTTATCCACTAACGCTTTTTTTAGCCTTATAAACCTTTTGGGTCACAATAAGTTTTCTTAAATAAACCTTTTTAGGTTCAGGGTTTGTAAACCTTTTTAGGGTTTGTAGAACATTCATACACTGAAATTCTTCCCTCTTATGCAAATTTTCAGGGTTACCTCAAGATTTTCCTACTACGCGCCGTGGCAATCAAAAAGCTAAGTTCTGATCCCTTTTTTTATTATTTAAATTATTTTACCTTTTTAATTTTTGCCTTATGGCTTAAATTATGATTGGTTTCGTCTGGTAATGAATTCCTCCTACACTCACTGTTCCACTGTCCTTTTTCATTTAATTCTCAGATGATCAGGGTCAGTCGAAGGTTCGAGGAAAATCAAGGCTGAAGACTGCCATTTAATTTTATGTTTTAATTTCCCCCATTCCCGCAGGTGTGTATTGTAATAGCGTAGGGTTTTTATCTTTCCGCCTTTAATTTCCTGTAATTTTAAACTGCGTGGTTAGTAATCTTAGGGAGTGCAAGCCTTTAACAGAAGTAGATAACTAACTATAAGATAAATATCTGAATTAACCACCTGATTGATGCACACACTCACCTTTAGGGTAACCTCTTCTGTTGCCTTGTTGCCTGTTGCCTCTAATTGTAAAAATAGTCAAGTCCCTCGATTCCGAGGATACCTCAAGCAAGGTTGCCTTAAAGAATAAAAATCATCTAGTCCCTCGATGTTGCCTCGGAAGAATAAGATGATTGTCCCATTGCTAAGGTATCCTCGCATGTTGCCTAAAAAGATTAATGACTATTATATCCTTCCCTTAGACTACCTGCCCTCTTTATGGCATGGGACAGTCTTATGGCGAACGATTACTCGATGACCCTTCTACATCCAATTGAAAGACTTCCTGCCCTTTCATGGTATGGATAGATCCTTTCACCCGAAAGACTTAAAGAACAAGAAAGACAACTTAGGGTAGGTAGTTCTTAATTGCCTGCTCTATTCGAATTCAAACTAAAAACTTTTTTTTACTTCTTTTCAAAGAATCTTTTCAAAAGGCTACGCTTATTTACAAGCTAAAGTTCTTCTTCAAAAATCTTTTCAAAACAATTCAAACATTTCAAACAAAGTGAGCTAAGCAATTAAGAGCCCATGGATAACCATGGATGCAAAGGGTTCCTTACACCTTCCCTTTGCATAATTTACCCCCCGAACTCAAAATCTTTCAAAGGTCTTTCCTGTTCTTTTTGCCTTTCCTAATTGGATAAAATAAAAGTCGGTGGCGACTCATGCTTAACCGCGACATTTCGATTATAAAAAGTCAGTTCACCGTATTACAGTAAGCAATGCATTAATGATTATTGTAAAGTACATGGCATATGTTGTAAGACCAATGTTTAAACAAACGGAAAGAAATTGCGAATGAAAACGAAACTAATGATCTAAGAAATCCTCCTTCTAGCCACCTATGGCATTAGACTTGCGAGGATCTTCGAACTCAATGAGCCCTTCTTCAATTAAATCTTGGATCTTGTGCTTCAACGGTCCATAATCCTCCGTATCATGACCAGGACTATCTGAATAATAAGCGCACCTAGCATGATGCTTGTACCCAGGAGCGGGGTTAGCTGGTGCTGAGTATGGAGGTAGCAGAGTTACCAAGTTCTGACTGAGCAGACATTGCAGAGCTTGAGACAGTGATGTTAGAACAAGATTTGTTCTGATCAATTATCTTAGTTTTGATGATAACAATAATATGAATTTTGCTTAAGATAATATGGTACTCTAATCCAATGCAATTTCCTTTTCAGGAAATATATAAAGAGTACGCATAATTCAGCGTTCAGAAGCTTTGTCTCAAAGGGTTCAGCATGCAACATCAGAACATGGTCTGGCAAGACATCAGAAGATGGTCGAAGCAGAATCAGAACATGGGTCTATGGAAGCATCAGAAGAACATGAGATCAGAAGCACTGAAGTTCTGATGGTATCACGCTCAGAAGCACTTCAAGGTCAGAAGATCAGAAGATGCTTTGCACCAAGCTGTTTGACTCTGATGATATTCAAACGTTGTATTCACAAACATCAGATCAGAAGGAAGTACAAGTGGCAAGCTACACTGACTGACAAAAGGAACGTTAAAAGCTATTATAGGCAACGTCAGTAGACACAGCGTGAACAAGGCTCGAGGTAGTTGACAAAAGCGTATAACATTAAATGCGATGCTGTACGGAACACGCAAAGCATTAAATGCACTCAACGGTCATCTTCTCCAACGCCTATAAATATGAAATTCTGATGAGAAGCAAGGTTAACGATTCTGAACAAAACAACTCCTATTAACTTGCTGAAACTCAGTTCTACTCAAAGCTCAGAATCTTCATCTTCATCAAAGCTCACTACATTGCTGTTGTAATATATTAGTGAGATTAAGCTTAAACGTTAAGAGAAATATCACAGTTTGTGATTATAGCTTTTAAGAAGCAATTGTAATACTCTTAGAATTGATTACATTAAGTTGTAAGGAACTAGAGTGATCGTGTGGATCAGAATACTCTAGGAAGTCTTAGAGGTTATCTAAGCAGGTTGTAACTAGAGTGATCGTGTGGATCAGTATACTCTAGAAAGTCTTAGAGGGTATCTAAGCAGTTGTTCCTGGAGTGATCAGTGTGTGATCAGAAGACTCTGGAAGACTTAGTTGCTGACTAAGTGGAGAACCATTGTAATCCGTGCGATTAGTGGATTAAATCCTCAGTTGAGGTAAATCATCTCTGCGGGGGTGGACTGGAGTAGTTTAGTTAACAACGAACCAGGATAAAAATAACTGTGCAATTTATTTTTATCTGTCAAGTTTTTAAAGCTACACTTATTCAAACCCCCCCTTTCTAAGTGTTTTTCTATCCTTCAATTGGCATCAGAGCGCCGGTTCTAAGGTGCAAGCACTTAACCGTGTTTAGAAAAGATTCAGGAAGAGAAAAATGCTTCAGTAAAAGATGGGTGATGAAACTGGAAAGTCTACACCTGCATCTACATCTGGCTCTGCTGAGCAATACAACGGTAACAATGGTTATACTAGACCGCCGGTATTTGATGGTGAAAACTTTGAATACTGGAAAGATAAACTGGAAAGTTACTTTCTTGGTCTAGATGGTGATCTATGGGATCTTCTGATGGATGGTTACAAACATCCAGTAAATGCCAGTGGCGTAAAGCTGACAAGGCAAGAAATGAATGATGATCAGAAGAAGCTCTTCAGGAATCATCATAAATGCAGAACTGTTTTGCTGAATGCTATCTCTCATGCTGAGTATGAGAAGATATCTAACAGGGAAACGACCTATGAAATATATGAGTCCTTGAAAATGACTCATGAAGGAAATGCTCAAGTCAAGGAGACTAAAGCTCTCGCTTTAATCCAGAAGTATGAAGCCTTCAAGATGGAGGATGATGAAGACATTGAAAAGATGTTTTCAAGATTTCAAACTCTTACTGCTGGATTGAGAGTTCTTGACAAGGGATACACCAAGGCTGATCACGTAAAGAAGATCATCAGAAGCTTACCCAGAAGACGGGGTCCTATGGTGACTGCATTCAAGATTGCAAAGAATCTGAATGAAGTTTCTCTGGAAGAGCTTATCAGTGCCTTGAGGAGTCATGAAATAGAGTTGGACGCAAATGAGCCTCAAAAGAAAGGTAAGTCTATTGCATTAAAATCCAATATCAAGAAATGCACTAACGCTTTTCAGGCTAGAGAAGAAGATCCTGAAGAATCAGAATCTGAAGAAGAAGATGAACTGTCCTTGATCTCCAGAAGGCTAAATCAACTCTGGAAGAACAAGCAAAGGAAGTTCAGAGGCGTCAGAAGTTCAAAGAAATTTGAACGTGGAGAATCTTCTGATGACAGAAGATTTGACAAGAAGAAGGTCATGTGCTATGAATGCAATGAGCCTGGACACCTCAAGAATGAATGTCCAAATCTTCAGAAGGAAAATCCCAAGAAGAAGTTTCATAAGAAGAAAGGTCTTATGGCAACCTGGGATGAGTCAGAAGATGATTCAGACTCTGAAGATGAGCAGGCTAACTGTGCGCTGATGGCGACAGAAGATGACGGATCAGAATCTACATCAGAATCAGATTCTGAAGAGGTATTTTCTGAACTTACTAGAGCTGAGTTAGTTTCCGGTCTAACTGAACTTCTGGAACTCAAGTCTCAGATCAGTCTCAAATACAAAAAGCTGAAAAAGCTATTTGAATTTGAAACAAAGAAGCTTGAGTTGGAGAATTCTGAATTAAAAGAAAAACTTTTAAAATTATCCAATAATGTTGGATCTCCTTCTGATTCAGAAAAATCCACTCCTAGTTTAAACCATATTCCGAAAGAATATGATTTAAGTTTCAGAAAGTTCTTATCTAGAAGTATTGGCAGAAGTCAGCTAGCTTCTATGATATATGCTGTGTCTGGAAACAAAAGAGTCGGCATTGGTTTTGAGGGTGAAACCCATACAAACTTGAACCTGTTGATGAAATGAAATTCACATACAAGCCATTGTATGATCAGTTCAAGTATGGCCACTCCCATGATATTAGGCACACTTCACATGCTCAAAGTTTTCACATAACACACACCAAAAAGCATGTGACACAACCTAGGAAATATCATGAAACTCACATTAAAAATTATCATGCTGTTCCTCCTATTGCTTACAATGTTAAACCCAAGTTCAATCAGAACTTGAGAAAATCTAACAAGAAAGGACCCAAGAAAATGTGGGTACCTAAGGATAAGATTATTCCTATTGCAGATATCCTTGGCTGCAAAAAGGACAAAGCACAACATGTCGTGGTACCTGGACTCTGGATGCTCACGACACATGACAGGAAGAAGGTCTATGTTCCAAGACCTGGTGCTTAAGTCTGGAGGAGAAGTCAAGTTTGGAGGAGATCAGAAGGGCAAGATAATTGGCTCTGGAACTATAAAGTCTGGTAACTCTCCTTCCATTTCTAATGTACTTCTTGTAGAAGGATTAACACATAACCTCTTATCTATCAGTCAATTGAGTGACAATGGTTATGATATAATCTTTAATCAAAAGTCTTGCAAGGCTGTAAATCAGAAGGATGGCTCAATCCTATTTACAGGCAAGAGGAAGAACAACATTTATAAGACAGATCTACAAGATCTTATGAGTCAGAAGGTGACTTGTCTTATGTCTGTTTCTGAAGGGCAGTGGGTCTGGCACAGAAGATTAGGTCATGCTAGTTTGAGAAAGATTTCTCAGATTAACAAACTGGATCTTGTCAGAGGACTCCCTAATCTGAAATTCAAATCAGATGCTCTTTGTGAAGCATGTCAGAAGGGCAAGTTCTCCAAACCTGCATTCAAGTCCAAGAATGTTGTTTCTACCTCAAGGCCATTAGAACTCTTGCACATTGATCTGTTTGGCCCAGTCAAAACAGCATCTGTCAGAGGGAAGAAATATGGATTAGTCATCGTAGATGATTATAGCCGCTGGACATGGGTAAAATTCTTGAAACACAAGGATGAGTCTCATTCAGTGTTCTTTGATCTCTGCATTCAGATTCAATCTGAAAAAGAGTGTAAAATCATAAAGGTCAGAAGTGATCATGGTGGTGAATTTGAGAACAGATACTTTGAAGAATTCTTCAAAGAAAATGGTATTGCCCATGATTTCTCTTGTCCTAGAACTCCACAGCAAAATGGAGTTGTAGAACGAAAGAATAGGACTCTGCAAGAAATGGCCAGAACCATGATCAATGAAACCAATATGGCTAAGCATTTCTGGGCAGAAGCAATAAACACTGCATGCTATATTCAGAATAGAATCTCTATCAGACCTATTCTAAATAAGACTCCTTATGAATTGTGGAAGAATAAAAAGCCCAACATTTCATATTTCCATCCTTTTGGATGTGTATGCTTTATTCTGAACACTAAAGATCATCTTGGTAAGTTTGATTCCAAAGCACAAAAATGTTTCCTTCTTGGATATTCTGAACGCTCAAAAGGCTACAGAGTATACAATACTGAAACATTGATTGTAGAAGAATCAATCAATATCAGGTTTGATGATAAGCTTGGTTCTGTAAAACCAAAGCAGTTTGATAATTTTGCAGATTGTGATATTGACATATCAGAAGTTGTTGAGCCAAGAAGCAACGCATCAGAAGCAGAGCTTCTCAGAAGCAAAGAATCAGAAGATCAAGTATCAGCTTCTCTGGAGAATCTAAGCATTTCTGAAGAACCATCTGTCAGAAGATCATCCAGACTCATCTCTGATCATTCAGAAGATGTCATTCTTGGAAAGAAGGATGATCCAATCAGAACAAGAGCATTCCTTAAGAACAATGCAGTCTGTCAATTAGGTCTTGTGTCTTTGATCGAGCCAACTTCTGTTGATCATGCTCTAGAAGATCCAGACTGGATAATTGCTATGCAAGAAGAACTGAATCAGTTTACAAGGAATGATGTTTGGGATCTTGTTCCTAGACCAGATGGATTCAATATAATCGGCACAAAATGGGTCTTCAGAAACAAGCTCAGTGAGAAAGGTGAAGTGATAAGGAACAAAGCCAGACTGGTGGCTCAGGGTTATAGTCAGCAAGAAGGGATTGACTATACAGAAACCTTTGCACCAGTGGCCATGTTAGAATCTATTCGTCTATTAATTTCATTTGCCACTCAACATAACATCACTCTCTATCAGATGGATGTTAAGAGTGCCTTCTTAAATGGTTATATAGATGAAGAAGTTTATGTCCATCAACCTCCTGGTTTTGAAGACTCTATGTCTCCTAATCATGTTTTTAAACTTAAGAAATCATTGTATGGATTGAAACAAGCCCCCAGAGCTTGGTATGAACGCTTAAGTTCTTTTCTTCTGGATAATGGTTTCACTAGAGGAAAAGTGGACACTACTCTCTTTTGTAAAACCTTTAAAAAGGATATTTTAATTTGTCAAATATATGTAGATGATATTATTTTTGGAACATCTAATGCTACACTTGGAAAGGAGTTTGCTGAGTCTATGCAGGCTAAGTTTGAAATGAGCATGATGGGAGAACTCAAGTATTTCCTTGGAATACAAATAAATCAAACATCAGAAGGAACGTATGTTCACCAAACCAAGTATGTGAAGGAACTTCTGAAGAAGTTTAATCTTCTAGACTGCAAAGAAGCCAAAACTCCTATGCATCCAACATGCATCCTAGGTAAGGATGAGGTAAGTAAGAAGGTAGATCAGAAGTTATACAGAGGTATGATTGGATCTCTTCTATATTTGACTGCTTCTAGACCTGATATTTTGTTCAGCGTTTGTTTGTGTGCTAGATTCCAATCAGATCCTAGAGAATCTCATTTAACTGCTGTTAAGAGAATTCTAAGGTATCTGAAAGGTACTACTAATGTTGGCTTAGTTTACAGAAAATCTAAAGAATACAACTTAGTAGGATTCTGCGATGCTGACTATGCTGGAGACAGAATTGAAAGAAAGAGTACTTCAGGAAGTTGCCAATTTCTTGGAAGTCATTTGATCTCCTGGTATAGCAAGAAGCAAGCAACTATTGCTCTATCAACAACAGAAGCAGAATATGTCGCTGCTGCTGGTTGCAGTACACAGATGCTCTGGATGAAGAGTCAGTTAGAAGATTATCAGATATATGAGAGTAACATTCCTATATTCTGTGATAATACTTCTGCTATATGTTTATCTAAGAATCCTATTCTTCATTCAAAGGCTAAACATATTGAGATTAAACATCATTTCATAAGGGACTATGTTCAGAAGGGTGTTATATCTTTAAACTTTGTTGATACAGACCATCAATGGGCTGATATCTTTACAAAACCCCTGGCTGAAGATAGGTTTAAGTTCATTCTGAAGAACATCAGTATGGATTTATGCCCAGAATAAGAAGATGAGAAGTTCTTATGTATGAGTATCCTCTGAAATGAATATGGATTTTTTAATCAGAAGTTCTGATTGAAATCTTTTAGAAATTATGATTCGGTTATTACTAACGTTTCATTGTCTAAGTTGATTCAGAACCTCTTTTAAAGCAAAACAGCTGTAACGTTTTATCTCGGGATGGTAAACCTATCGTTACTGTTCATGGATAAGCGCGCGTGCAGTTGAAGGGACGCCGACCATAGGTAACTGTGCTAGTCACCTCATTTGTCTTTATTATCTCTCCTCATGTCACGTAACAATAAATGCTATCCATCATTTGTTTCACTTTATTTTCTTTTAAAAACTCTTCAAACGCTTCTCCTTCCCTCTTATATTTTCTCTATTACACTCTGTCTTTGTTTTCCTTCTCTATCTCTTTGTATTCCTCATCAAGTTTTTTCTCTCTCTTCCGTTTTCTCCTTCCCTGCTCAAACCTAGCGTTCATCTTGAATCCTTTGTCTGGATCTCTTAATCATGCTCTAAGCCTGTTGAAGATCTATGACTCAAAGGCGACAGATCTCTGCATATCTCGGGATGGCTCTCCTAATACCTCTCAAGTCAGACCTCTTCTTTGATGTTGTTATCAACTTTCACCCAAAGACAGAAGACTTTCTTGAGTTATGGGAAGAGGTTAAGAATGATATTCTTAACTTCTATGTTAAGGGAAAGCCCCGTTTGCAACATTAGCTCTCTGTCTGTGAACTGTCCCTCTCTTCCTCTTTGGTCTCTTGGATCTCTCCTACAGTGGAGGTTCTAGTCTGGAAGACAAGAGTCCACAGGGATTCTTGATGGGTTGACACAGAGTGTGTCTTGCTAGGGTGCTGTTTTTAATTTTTGTAGTCATTTCCTCGTGGGATGACTTTTTATGTATTTGCTAGGAATGTTTCTCATCTTGTTAAACATAAGAACCTCATGTAATATCTTTTGATTATCAATGAAAAGTTTCTTTGTTTTACATTCCAGTGATTTTATTTGTCGTTTTATTCATCTGAATCTTTTGAAATATTCTTTTTGATGTTATGACAAAAAGGGGGAGAAGATAAATGATAAATGATTTGATTAATCTATCAGTTGCTGGGTAAAGCTCCCACACATTTTCTAACAAGAACTGCAAGTTCTATATGGTTTAAGTGTTTTGCAGGTATAAAGAAGTGAAGAGAATCTTCAAAGCAAACACAAGAAGCAAAACCATAAGAAGTGTTATTCTGTAAAAAGAATAAGCTCATGGAAACTGAAGCAAGCTGAGTGCTGTCAAGCTTCAGAATCAGAAGCACCGATAATAGAATTTGATCCATATTTGTCTATTTGCTATGACAAAATTCTATTTGCTCTGATACATTATTTTAGCCTATATGGCTCTGATACATATCATGTGTTCTAATATACATTTTATGTTCTGACTCGTTCATGCTGACTTTTGTCGTTTAGTTTTTGTTCTGTAACATTTCAGGATGTAAAGATGCTCTGATGATGCTCTGGTACATTCAACAATGTTCTGATACAAATCTAGCATGAAGTGATGTTGGTAGAAATTCAAAGCTCTGAAGCTATCCGAGGGAAGCAGAAATCAGAAGCTGTGAATGTTCTAAAGATCCAGAAATTCAAGTTCTGAAGCTGTCCTAGATGGAAGCAGAAATCAGAAGCTGTGAATGTTCTGAAGATCAAAGAAACTCAAGTTCTGAAGCTGTCCTAGATGGAAGCAGGAATCAGAAGCTGTGAGTGTTCTAGGGATCTAAAGAAATTCCAGTTCTGAAGCTTTCCAATGGAAGCAGAAGTCAGAAGCTATGAATTCTCTGAAGACAGAAGCTTATGTGATCGCCTCTACCGAAATAATCAGGGAAGTCTTTTATTAAAGTTCTTCGAGTATTTATTTCAGGGGGAGATTATTTATCTCAGGGGGAGATTGTTAATCTCAGGGGGAGACATATTCATATGCTTATGCTATAGCTGTGTAATTTGTCTTTTGCCGTCTGTTCTTTCTGATCGCAAATTCATATCATTTATATATGTTTTTGTCATCATCAAAAAGGGGGAGATTGTTAGAACAAGATTTGTTCTGATCAATTATCTTAGTTTTGATGATAACAATAATATGAATTTTGCTTAAGATAATATGGTACTCTAATCCAATGCAATTTCCTTTTCAGGAAATATATAAAGAGTACGCATAATTCAGCGTTCAGAAGCTTTGTCTCAAAGGGTTCAGCATGCAACATCAGAACATGGTCTGGCAAGACATCAGAAGATGGTCGAAGCAGAATCAGAACATGGGTCTATGGAAGCATCAGAAGAACATGAGATCAGAAGCACTGAAGTTCTGATGGTATCACGCTCAGAAGCACTTCAAGGTCAGAAGATCAGAAGATGCTTTGCACCAAGCTGTTTGACTCTGATGATATTCAAACGTTGTATTCACAAACATCAGATCAGAAGGAAGTACAAGTGGCAAGCTATGCTGACTGACAAAAGGAACGTTAAAAGCTATTATAGGCAACGTCAGTAGACACAGCGTGAACAAGGCTCGAGGTAGTTGACAAAAGCGTATAACATTAAATGCGATGCTGTACGGAACACGCAAAGCATTAAATGCACTCAACGGTCATCTTCTCCAACGCCTATAAATATGAAATTCTGATGAGAAGCAAGGTTAACGATTCTGAACAAAACAACTCCTATTAACTTGCTGAAACTCAGTTCTACTCAAAGCTCAGAATCTTCATCTTCATCAAAGCTCACTACATTGCTGTTGTAATATATTAGTGAGATTAAGCTTAAACGTTAAGAGAAATATCACAGTTTGTGATTATAGCTTTTAAGAAGCAATTGTAATACTCTTAGAATTGATTACATTAAGTTGTAAGGAACTAGAGTGATCGTGTGGATCAGAATACTCTAGGAAGTCTTAGAGGTTATCTAAGCAGGTTGTAACTAGAGTGATCGTGTGGATCAGTATACTCTAGAAAGTCTTAGAGGGTATCTAAGCAGTTGTTCCTGGAGTGATCAGTGTGTGATCAGAAGACTCTGGAAGACTTAGTTGCTGACTAAGTGGAGAACCATTGTAATCCGTGCGATTAGTGGATTAAATCCTCAGTTGAGGTAAATCATCTCTGCGGGGGTGGACTGGAGTAGTTTAGTTAACAACGAACCAGGATAAAAATAACTGTGCAATTTATTTTTATCTGTCAAGTTTTTAAAGCTACACTTATTCAAACCCCCCCTTTCTAAGTGTTTTTCTATCCTTCAAGTGACATGTGCACTGGGGTAAATGATCGTTTTGGCTTGGCCTTCCAAGTGCGTTGGCCACCCTGTTGCTTTTGCTGATCCTTTCGTTGTAATACTGGGGTCTGATTAACCAGGATTGCCCCCACAGTGTTGGATTCCTTTTTTCCGTCATATGACTTCTTTGTGTGATAGGAACCTGAGGGTGCCCCTTGTATCTTCCCATTTGTATCCCATTTTCAATCCTCTCACCGATGACAACCAAGTCCAAGAACCCTGAAGATATGCTTCCGACCATCTTGTCATAGTACGGTCCTTGCAAAGTGCCCATAAATATGTCCACCAGTTCTTTTTCCATCAAGGGAGGTTGGACTCGAGAAGCCATTTCCCTCCACCTTTGGGCATACTCCTTGAATGATTCATCCTTCTTCTGTGACATATTTTGTAAATGCATCCGGTTGGGTGCCATGTCCAGGTTGTACTTGTATTGCTTCAAGAATGTGTTAGCAAGATCATTCCAACTTCGGATATAGGATTTCTCCAATTGCATGTACCAGTCGATAGATGCTCCGCTTAAGCTATCTTGGAAGAAGTGTATCATCAACTTTTGATCGTGAGCATAAGCAGCCATTTTTCGCACATATATGCGCAAGTGATTCCTCGGACATGTGAGTCCTTTGTATTTATCGAAGTCAAGAATATTGAATTTGTGTGGGATAGTCAAGTCTGAGACCAAGCTCATTTCGAAGGCATCTACGTCGAAGACATCGTATCCTTCTACCACTCTTAGTCTCTCTTCTAGCGCCTTGATTTGTTCATTGTCCTTGGAGTCTTCCCCATAGTTAGGAATAGACTGTTGTGTCTGAGGTGCTTGGTCTGTGTTGTCCACCTCTTGTACTCCGTATTGTAGATCCAAGTGATCATCATCCTTAGGGACATTGTTAGCAGGAATGCGAACTGTGCGGGTTGTCCCTTTCGTTTGTGGAGTGCGGACAAATCCTTCTTGAGAGGTCTCTCCTTTCTCTTGGAATTGGATAGCTCTCCTGACAGATCGGACCTGAGGGCTGTCCTTAGCCGGGCCAAAGCCTGAAACAAATCCTAGCAGCGGGTTTTCGTCGTTGGGGATCTCATCCTGAACCAGGGTATCCCCAGACTGAACCTATTTTGCCTTTTCTTGTTTATCTAGGAGAGCCTTCATGAATCCTAGCATCTGAGCCATACCTCCTATAACCTCTTCCATACTGACCTTTAGTTGATCCACTTCCTCACAAAGGGCGGCTTGATTTTGTTCTAGCTGATCCATTGATTTCTTTTGCTGAAATCTTATTTGATAAGACGATCGGGATGTTAGGTTATCCTTCCCAATGATCCCTTGCTCTGGAGATAAAAGAGAAATCTCCTCTCAATGCCATGAAAATGATGTGCATGCCATGAATGATATGCTTTATTCGTATTTATGTCTTATCCACATTTATGGATTAAACATAATAAATCTTTTTTTATCTCTCTTATTTTTTGAATAAGACATGATGCAAGAATACACATGATGCATGATGAATGGAAAAAAAGAAAAAAGAAAAAACAGAAAAATAATAAACAATATATATAGCACATAATCACATAGGCCCTAGGTTCATAGGTTCGACGTAGCGGCTCTAGGAAGCCTACCATTTCCATAGGTATGTCCTAGACGGGTCTCATGGGGTCGTTCGTAGCCTCCGAGACTTTTTGTCTCTTTGGATTTTAGAACAACTCATTTTATCCAATGAGGTTCGAATTTTTGGGGTAGGTTCTCGGAGAGATCAGCTGAATACTCAGTTCTGCCCTCAACAAAGTCAAGCCTCGTTTTGGAAATTTCCGAATATTCAACCCACTCCGAGTGGAGTTATCAATGAGACTCCTAGGCGATTCAAGTCACCCCTGGTCTCAACGATAACTCCCACACTTAGGTTTTAACACGACATAATATACCCAGCAATGCATATAAAAATATAACAACCAGGCAGTTAAATACAAATATATTAACATAAACAATTAAATATTTTTAGACAAAAATAAACAAATAAACAAATTTAAAAAAATAAAAAATAATTACAAACCCTAAAAATGGCAAATTAGCCAATCCCTAAGAATTTGCCAAACCTAAACCCTGCCAAAACCTATAGGAGCATTGTCATACCCCAAAATTTGCCCATACTATTTCTCCTATGCAAATTCAAATCAAGATGCAAAGCTCCAAGACACACTCTCCTAAACAAGGCTCAGAAATTAGGGTTTTGTTGTTCTAAAAGAAAATCAGTGAACCAATGGACCCAAGGCATCTCATATGGCCCACGATATCTCACATTACGTCCATGACAAGTCTTAAGACTCAGCTCAAAGGATTGGTCACTCAACTGGTCAGAAAGTCAACAGTCGACTAGTTTGACCTAAAAGTCAACTGTGGTCAAAGTACAGTCAAAATTCGTGATTTTTGGTCAACATCCTCATTATGAAGTATAATTAATCATTTGATCAAGGATTGATCATGATTTATCAAGGAAAGCTCCGAAATCATCAAATGTCCAAGTTGCTAATTTAGGGTTTTGAACTAAAAGTCAACCCAACTTTGACTGATCGTATCTCTCTCATACTTTATCAGAAATTCCTCAACCCAAGCTCATTCTCAAGGAAATTCAATTCTCTACAACTTTTATGTTGGGTCCAAGAACCAGAAATGCTTCCGCATAAGAGATATAGGCCAAAACATTACAGGTCCTTCTAAAAGATCGCAAAAAGTCATTTTTTCTCAATGCTCATAACTTGAACATGGTAGACTCAATTGAGATAAAACCAAAAGGATCCTTTAGAGGACTTTTTGAGCTTTCTAAAAAGTATAAGAACACCTCCATAAGATTAAAGACGAGGGAGATACATAGGGTTAAAGTTGGGCAAAATTGAGAAAAATGCATGAAGTGCAAAGTGAATAATTTTGATCTTTTGACCCCATGGGCCTAAGTCTTGGTTCTTAAACTTAATCCTAAACTTATCCACGACCCATAGACCCCTTCTATTATTTTTATTATTCTTATTTGTTTTTATTTTGAATTTAATCACTTAAATTCAATTTAAATTGAATAAAATATTAGAAATAATCAAAGATTGGGATGAGATTATTTTTGTGTCAAATATTGAACCTCCAAATCATGGTAAATGATTGGAAATTCGTGGAGATATGATTGGCAAGAGATTGACACAAAAATAGCAAATTTTCAATCAAATTTCTCACCATCAAAGCACATGATTTTATTTGATTCTCTCCAAACTTGTAACCCTAAAATCATTCTCTATATATACTCATATTATTCAAGGCACAAGGGGACGAAAAAATCAAGCAAGGGCTAGGGTTCCAAAACCTTCAAAGTTTATAAAACTAGGGCTAGTGAAGATAAATCATTGGAACAAGTTTCAAGGACTCTTTGTCGTTCCATTCCACTCCTGAAGGGTTATAGGGTAAGTCCAGGTAAGTGAGGGCATGTGATTGTGCTTAGAACTCATGCATCATGAACACCAACTTGCATTCATACTTCAAATTTCAGGTCGGTCATATTACGATGATTTAATATGTTTTGATTATATTGACATGATCCTTATGCTATTTAGAGAAGGTTCGAATCATTTATACAGAGTTCTAACGCCCATAACAAGAGACACCATGGCTAGGGCAAGAGACATTCTTGGTTCGGTTTGCAATTTCTACGCCATTTCAGACCAAACGGAGGTCATCAATAAACTCAGGGCATGGTTTTATGTAGGTCTGGGTACCCTTGGTCTTAAAACTAACGCGTTATGTAGGTTCATGAAAGTGCAGAAATTTGAAGTTTTACCCGCAGCAAAAGTCGCAGGTAAAAGCGCTACTAATTCCGCAGGTAATCCTAAGGAAGAAGATGAATAGTGGATGGGTATTCAAGCACACGCGTAGAGGCAGCTCGTTGGTGGGTCAAAGGTCTATCTTCTCTCTCTAATTCTGACTGGCTGGTCAAACGAGTCAGAATTCTCTTCCCTTGCTTGATTGGTTCGTGCATAGCATGGGGCCCAGACTGACTCACTTTTTGACTTCCACTAACCCAGCTTTGTTTTATATTTATTTTTCTTTTGTTATATTGTTAACAAGTAACGATTTCAGTATAGCTGGCAAGAGAGAAAGGTTGGTGACCCTATAGACATGTGTTTGATCCTTACCAGCAACGACGTTCTATTATTTTTACCAATTCAACATGCTAGATCCAGTAAAACTATCAACGCGCGCGCCTATGGTATGCACCATATCTCTATCGGTAGATTTTCATGGGCACAAATCTGAGGGCCTGGGAACGAGCTTCCATGGTGTACTATCAAGAGACTGCCATACCAGATCCAACGCCCCAGGTTTCTTCCTTCCTTTTTCTCTTTCACAGTTTTTTTGTTTTCTTTCTTTCTTTGTTTTTATTTTATTTAAGTTAATTAATTAATAATTAGATTAACACAATAACTAATTTAATTTTTATTTATTTTTTTCTTAAATTAATTAATTATTTAATTAGGTTAAATTAATTAGTAATTAGAATTAGTTTTTTAATTGGTTAACTTTAATTTAGATATTAGGTTTTAATTAATTTTAGGCTAATAATTTTAGGTTTAATAATTTTAATTAATTTTAGGTCTACTGATTTTAATTAATTTTAGATTTTTAATAATAATTATTTATTTTAGGTTTTATCACCAACCTTTGCCCTTAATCCTAAAAAATCATTGTTTGGTAGGTGTTGTCCATTAACTTAGTGTGTCGAGTTTTCCCATAAAACCTTCATTCCCTAAAAATCAGGGTTTACCCTGAATTGTTTCAAAACCTTTGCCTTTTTCAGAACTCTTTTATTTCTTATCATCCTTTTATTTGCCACAAAAAGTTTTCTACCTTTCTCTTCTTCATTTTTCAGGGTTGATCAAAGATCTTTCAGCCACGCGCCTCACCCTACCGAAAAGCTAAGTTTTCTAATTTCTTTATTTAAATAACATTTTTATTTTATTTTGCCTTATGGAATTAAATAGGTTTGTTTTAATGGTTGATGAATTACTCCTACACTCACCCCATTATTTTATGTTAATTCTCAGATGATCAGAGTCAATCAAGGGTTCGAGGAAGATCAAGGCTCAAGATCAAGATGATAAAACTAATTATTGATTCCTCTTATTCTTCCGCCTTTTAATTTCCCCCATCCCTGCAGGTGTTTATTGTAATAGCGTAGGAAATTTTATTTCTGCTTTTTTTTAACTGCGTGGTTAGTAATCCTAGGGAGTGCAAGCCTTGTTTAAAACAAATTAGCTCACTAATTATAAGATAAATAACTGAATTGAACCACGTGATTGTTGCACCCACACACCTTTAGGGTAATCCCTCTGGTTTCCTTGTTGCCTTATTGTTGCCTGTTGCCTCTAAGTGTACTAAATAATCAAGTCCCTCGATTCCGAGGATACCTAAAGCAATGTTGCCTTCAAAATTATTGAAACTCCCCCGAGGTTGCCTTATAAAGAGTGATTGTCCCTATTTCTACGGTATCCTCGCATGATGCCTAAAAAGATTAATGACTATTATATCCTTCCCTTAGACTACCTGCCCTCTTTATGGCAGGGACAGTCTTATGGCGAACGATTATTCACGATGACCCTTAAACATCCAATTGAAAGACTTCCTGCCCTCTCATGGTATGGATAGACCCTTTCGCCCGAAAGACTAAAAGAACAATTTTTCTAAACTTAGGGTAGTTGCTACTAATTTCTTGCTCTAAAATTCAAATTACTTTTCACACCTCTTTTCAAAATCAAATTCAAAAAGACTACGCTTATTTACAAGCTAAAGTTCTTCTTCAAAATCTTTTCAAACAATTCAAACAAAGTGAGCTAAGCAATTAAGAGCCCATGGATAACCATGGATGCAAAGGGTGCCTTACACCTTCCCTTTGTATAACTTACCCCCCGAACTCAATATCTTTTTTAAAAAAGGTCTTTTCCTGTTCTTTTAGCCTTTCCTAAAATTGGATAAAATAAAAGTCGGTGGCGACTCTTGCTTACCGCAACATTTTCGATAATGTCAGTTCACCGTATTACAGAACTGGCGACTCTGCTGGGGATTTTTTCGAATTAAAAGAGGGGTTACCTTAAAGCTTAGGATTCACTTAATTGTTTGATTTGTTTGCTTTATATTTCAAAGGCTGTTTTGGGTATTTACTTGTGTGAAAGATCCTAACCCGGATCTGAGAACCTTAGGTAAATGGCATGAGACCAAGGAGACTGCACAGCGTATACTGATGTGGTTGATATGGTGGCCATCGTTAGTGTGACACATTGGTTTGTCCTGGTGTTCCTTGGGATCCGACTTGAGGAAACACTTGGCTGCTGCGTGGTGTCATTAAGCACTAATCTGCCCCTAGAACCCTAGTATAACTTGACTTTGGCCTATTAGAAAGTAGCGAGATGGCTGGCTTTGGTTCCGACCGAAGTTGGTTGATACTCGAAGCTACACTCATATGGACTGGACTTTCAGGACCTTCTCGGTTGGTGATTCGATTGCTGAACTGAGATAAGCGCCTTCGAGAAAGGTCAATGATATGAGCTCCCTAGAACCCGATCTTTATCTAGGACAGGTTGAACCAACTAAACGTCAGTGGGGAGGGTACTTACCTACGAACTTAACGCAAGCCTTTAAACCTAAGGACACTTGTGCGACTTGTTTGTGCTTGCTACTAACCCTTTGGTTTTCTTGCAGGTTTTTCTTGTGGGACTCACTCGTCCTTACTATCTTACGCTTTGCCTGATGCATTGCATAACATCATGACATCATGACATCATAAGCATAACATGATCTAACTAACCCTTTCAAGGATCTTAGGGATTTAGGGCGCACAATTTCAGGTACTCTTATCAAGGACCGAATTCCTAATCAAGGGGCAAGAGGATTTATTTTCCTCTGGCCACATAGCTTCCAATCCATAGACTCAGTACATATCAAGGGGCAAGAGGATTTATTTTCCTCTAGCCACATACCTTCCAATTCAAGAAGTATCCCGAATCAGAGGCGATGACCCACTCGATATGGTGAGCCTGATTCTTAAAGAAGGACGCTTAAAGACGAAAGCCAAGGTTCCGCAGACGAAGCTGTGACCGATTAAATGTCTAAATGTTGCTAACTAAATTCCTAAAGATCCTTGAAAATATTTCATCTGCATTCATAACATCGCACCATAGGTTTCTACCGCAGGTTTCTCACCTCCTCGCTGTTTATTTCAGCGCCATGAATCTCGAGCAATCAGTCAAAGACCTTCAAGCACAGAATGCCCAGTTTCAAGATTTGATCCTGAACTTGTCCAAGGGGCAAGAAGAGCTGAAAACCATGCTGACCAAAAAGAAGAAGAAAGGCAAGAAGACTCTGGGGAAAAGGCTTAGACCGATCTTGCAACTCAGGGATGCCGAAGCCTCTAAAGACAGTGACGAAGATGAGCAAGATGATGATGCTAGTATCAAAACTGATGCAAAAAGTAACCATGATTCTGCCAAGCTCCCTGAAGAAGAAGAAGACTATCACCATGAGGATGAACACCCTGATGACAAATACAAGTTGTTGGAAGAACGTATGAAAGCCATGGAAATTCAAAAGATACCTGGGTTAGATTTTGAAGAACTAGGACTCATCTCTGGAGTTGTTATCCCTCCGAAGTTCAAGACTCCGACCTTTGCTAAGTATGATGGAGTCTCTTGTCCTAAACTACACTTGAGGTCTTATGTGAGAAAGATTCAGCCTCATACTGCTGATAAGAAGCTCTGGATCCATTTCTTCTAAGAGAGCTTATCCGGAACTCAACTCGAATGGTACTATCAACTGGAAAGTACTAACATCCGTACCTGGGAAGATTTGGTTGTTGCTTTCTACCAGCAATACCAATACAATGCTGACCTCGCACCAACTCGCATGCAACTACAAAGCATGTCTATGGGATCTAATGAAAGTTTCAAGGAGTATGCTCAAAAATGGAGAGATCTAGCTGGAAGAGTCAAACCTTCCTTGGCTGACAGAGAGATGGTAGATATGTTCATGAATACACTGACTGGCCCCTTCTATAGTCATTTGTTGGGAAGTTCATCATCTGGATTCACTGAGCTTATACTGACTGGGGAACATGTTGAAAGCGGTATTCGAAGCGGTAAAATTCAAGTGGCTACCTATTCTAATACCTCAAAGAAAACGCACAATGAGAGGAATGAATCTAATACTGTGGGATCAGTCCTAGCCTCTAATCAAGCGCTGATACGACAAGGGGGCAACCAGCGTAAACCAGGCACATCTAAAAGACAATTCACAAAGATCAACATAACTTTGGCTGAAGCGTTACAACAGTTGCTGAAAGCAGGGTTGATTACTTTAAAGGATCCTCCTCTGAAGCCCAATACCTTATCTCATCAATATAATCCTAATGCAAGATGCGCTTATCATTCTGACAGCATTGGGCATGACACTAATGATTGTTGGCCGTTGAAGAACAAAATCCAGGATATGATCGACGCTGGAGAAATTGAGTTAGACCCTCCTGCAACTTCTAATGTGATCACTGCTCCCATGCCTAATCACAACAAGATTGCTAATACTGTGGATGGCTAGAAAGATGGACTTTTAGATCATTAGATGTACTTTCATTTGCAATTTCTTTCCTGTTTGTTTAAACATTCGACTTATGATAGACATTATTTGTTTTAATAATCATCATCAGTGCATTGCATATGTTTGTATTGGGTAATTTATTTCGCTATCACTCATTTTAAATTATGTCTTTACCTTGCATATGTTTTGTGATATTCAACTCCTGCTAAGTTGTAAGCCTTTTAAGGGAGGATAACGAAAATGATACCGCAACCTCATACAGTATGCTTTTGAACGGACTATGTTGATGATGTACAGGCATTGTTTCAATTCCTAAACAGTGGAAATATAAGGATGTTAATCCCTCGTCAACCCCTTTAAGCCTAAGAAGTAGAAGTTTCTTTCTTGTGCAATTTTAAACCCTTAATCATAACCTGGGGCAGGGTAGTTACTCAGTTAACTCAGTCATGCCAGTACGCTTTTACACAAATAATGATGGTTTCCTGTAACCATTAAGTCAGGCAGTCAGTATCTTTCAAAAAGAAAAAAAAATGAAAAAACATATATACAAAGAAAAGCCTGCTAAGTCAAAAATCAAAAAGACGACTTAGGCAAAAATCAAGGCATCCCGCTGACTATAAGCTCAAAATAGACAATTCAGGCAAAGGTTAGGGATATCAAAAAGATGAAAAAAGAGAAGTCAATAAATTCCTGAACAACACAATGTTGTGACTACCAAAAGGAAGAAGTGACTGCCATCTCAAAAGTTCTCTTTGCTTGTAAACCATCATCATTCTCAAAGGTACAAATCCAAAAGTCTCTTGGAACCTGAATGCATAAGTTGAATTAACTGAGCTTAGGACTGAAGATCATCACGAAGAGGGGTGGGTACAATCAAATTTTGAGCCTTTATCCTTTGTTTCTTAAATCGTGAACCAAGCCACATTACAACCCTTGAAAGTCCTAACTGAAGCGTGGTTAGTTCGAAAGCATATTGTCACCAAAAAGGTATCCCAACTCCTTAAGGTTTACAAAAATACTGAGTTGATATCCTATTTTTACAAACATCGCGTTTTTACAAACATCGCGTTTTTATAAAACATCACGTTTTACATCTCCTATTTTAATGTTTTTCAAAAACTCAAGACGTACATATGCATTGCATCTCATGAATTCATTATTAAACATATTCTGCTACATAATTTCAAGTGTTAGCATCAGAAAGAATCTGCACAGGGTATGACTAATGACTAAAAGTCACCCCGACAGACGAAACCATCTCGGTAACAACATCTCTTATAACTGACCCAGTTGATTAGAAGTCAATGAATAGAAGGGGAACAACATGCTTTGACCAGTCAATCTGGGGCAATCAGGCCAAGATTCAGAGAATCCCTTAGAAGCATCAACAATCAAAGGCATGCTTCCCAAGTGGGCTTCAAACTAGTTCTCGATCAGTCAGGGGCATCATACTAAGTACTAGGGGCATGTCACCCATAGTGCACATCTCATAAAGTCCTCGCGAGGCGAATCTTTCCAAAGTCCCTACTAGCAGAGGCAAATCTGTGCAAGTCCAGTTTGACATCCAGGAATGGTAGTTAGTATAATACTGGGGGCAACTTTCGAGACACCCATGTCTCCCTATAGAGCCGGGTTCACAAGATCATATCCCCACAGAGTAATCATTAAGAAGAGATCTTCAAATGCTCTCGTCCCGACAAAGACACGGCTCCCCAACAGAGTTTACATCTTCGACACTGCCGGTTCCCCGACACTTTGCTCTTCTCTAAACAGGGTTATTCATCTCTCTTGTCCCCAGTCAGGGTACATTAAGACGAATCATTCAAATTGTTTCCATCCCCAAGCAGAAATCATAAATCCCCAGCTACACATCTTCAAAACAAGATCAAATATCGAAGTCACGATGATACAGAGATTTATTTTCTCAGAACAACATCAGTCGTACATCATATACATCACATACATATTCATACATTGCATGCATTAATTCATGATAAACATACGGGTTTCTCATTTATTTGGAGAGACTCGTCATATAATACATGCATCATGACATTGCATATTTCTACTTTTGTTTTCAGGTTCCTCCTCGACAAGCATTCCCCTCAAATCAAGCTGAAGATTCATTCCGACAAGCCTTTTACATTCCTAAACTTCATCAAATAACTTATCAAATCTAACAAGCAAGCATTCTCTATCAGATATGGTCTAATGCATGACTCGTTCCGGTATTCTCCTTCAGATATGGTTTAATGAATAACTCGTTCTGATGTCCTACTTCCAGATATGGTCTAATGTACGACTCGTTCTGGTATCCTTCCTTAGATATGGTCTAATGTATGACTCATTCTGATATCCCTCTTCAGATATGGTTTAATGGATAACTCGTTCTGTCATCCTTCATCAGATATGGTCTAATGTATGACTCGTTCTGATATTCCTCTTCAGATATGGTTTAATGAATAACTCGTTCTGACATCCTTCATCAGATATGGTCTAATGTATGAGTCGTTCTGGTATTCTCCTTCAAATATGGTTTAATGAATAACTCGTTCTGATGTCCTACTTCCAGATATGGTCTAATGTACGACTCGTTCTAGTATCCTTCCTCAGATATGGTCTAATGTATGACTCGTTCTGACGTTCTCCTTCAGATATGGTCTAATGCATGACTCATTCTGACTGCCTCTATCATATGTGGTCTAATGTATGACCTATTTTATTTCAAAAATCTAATTCTATCATCACGAACGGTGTAGACACGACCACCTCTTCAAGATCTAATTCAGTTACTACGAACGGTGCTGACACGATCAACCTACCAAAACCTCATTTATCACAAACGGTGTAGACACGATCAACATTCAACAACTACTTCTCAACATTTCGAGTTCAGATATAGTCTAACGAACGAATCATTCTAAACTCTCAAAACTTATCAAGACATGTGGCATCTTAAAACCCACTTCACATCATTTCCAACACTTGGACGGCATCTTTAAACCCGTCTCCGGCAAAGGTCCCTACCTCAGTAAGGGCAAATTTTTGGGTATTCTAGTGTTCAATCCTCTTCTACCCTCAGATTCCGACAGGCACACAAGCCAATCTACATCCTCAAGTATTAGAAGATTTAACAGGGGCAGCTGTCATACCCCAAAATTTGCCCATACTATTTCTCCTATGCAAATTCAAATCAAGATGCAAAGCTCCAAGACACACTCTCCTAAACAAGGCTCAGAAATTAGGGTTTTGTTGTTCTAAAAGAAAATCAGTGAACCAATGGACCCAAGGCATCCCATATGGCCTACGATATCTCACATTACCTCCATGACAAGTCATAAGACTCAGCTCAAAGGATTGGTCACTCAACTGGTCAGAAAGTCAACAGTCGACTAGTTTGACCTAAAAGTCAACTATGGTCAAAGTACAGTCAAAATTCGTGATTTTTGGTCAACATCCTCATTATGAAGTATAATTAATCATTTGATCAAGGATTGATCATGATTTATCAAGGAAAGCTCCGAAATCATCAAATGTCCAAGTTGTTAATTTAGGGTTTTGAACTAAAAGTCAACCCAACTTTGACTGATCGTATCTCTCTCATACTTTATCAGAAATTACTCAACCAAAGCTCATTCTCAAGGAAATTCAATTCTCTACAACTTTTATGTTGGGTCCAAGATCCAGAAATGCTTCCACATAAGAGATATAGGCCAAAACATTACAGGTCCTTCTAAAAGATCGCAAAAAGTCATTTTTCTCAATGCTCATAACTTGAACATGGTAGACTCAATTGAGATGAAACCAAAAGGAGCCTTTAGAGGACTCTTTGAGCTTTCTAAAAAGTATAAGAACACCTCCATAAGATTAAAGACGAGGGAGATACATAGGGTTAAAGTTGGGCAAAATTGAGAAAAATGCATGAAGTGCAAAGTGAATAATTTTGATCTTTTGAGCCCATGGGCCTAAGTCTTGGTTCTTAAACTTAATCCTAAACTTATCTACGACCCATAGACCCCTTCTATTATTTTTATTATTCTTATTTGTTTTTATTTTGAATTTAATCACTTAATTTCAATTTAAATTGAATAAAATATTAGAAATAATCAAAGATTGGGATGAGATTATTTTTGTGTCAAACATTGAACCTCCAAATCATGGTAAATGATTGGAAATTTGTGGAGATATGATTGGCAAGAGATTGACACAAAAATAGAAAATTTTCAATCAAATTTCAATCAAATTTCTCACCATCAAAGCACATGATTTTATTTGATTCTCTCCAAACTTGTAACCCTAAAATCATTTTCTATATATACTCATATTATTCAAGGCACAAGGGGACGAAAAAATCAAGCAAGGGCTAGGGTTCCAAAACCTTCAAAGTTTATAAAACTAGGGCTAGTGAAGATAAATCATTGGAACAAGTTTCAAGGACTCTTTGCCGTTCCATTCCACTCCTGAAGGGTTATAGGGTAAGTCCAGGTAAGTGAGGGCATGTGATTGTGCTTAGAACTCATGCATCATGAACACCAACTTGCATTCATACTTCAAATTTCGTGTCGGTCATATTACGATGATTTAATATGTTTTGATTATATTGACATGATCCTGATGCTATTTAGAGAAGGTTCGAATCATTTATACAGAGTTCTAACGCCCATAACAAGAGACACCATGGCTAGGGCAAGAGACATTTTTGGTTTGGTTTGCAATTTCTACGCCATTTCAGACCAAACGGAGGTCATCAATAAACTCAGGGCATGGTTTTATGTAGGTCTGGGTACCCTTGGTCTTAAAACTAACGCGTTATGTAGGTTCATGAAAGTGCAGAAATTTGAAGTTTTACCCGCAGCAAAAGTCGCAGGTAAAAGCGCTACTAATTCCGCAGGTAATCCTAAGGAAGAAGATGAATAGTGGATGGGTATTCAAGCACACGCGTGGAGGCAGCTCGTTGGTGGGTCAAAGGTCTCTCTTCTCTCTCTAATTCTGACTGGCTGGTCAAACGAGTCAGAATTCTCCTCCCTTGCTTGATTGGTTCGTGCATAGCATGGGGCCCAAACTGACTCACTTTTTGACTTCCACTAACCCAGCTTTGTTTTATATTTATTTTTCTTTTGTTATATTGTTAACAAGTAACGATTTCAGTATAGCTGGCAAGAGAGAAAGGTTTGTGACCCTCTAGACATGTGTTCGATCCTTACCAGCAGCGACGTTCTATTATTTTTACCAATTCAACATGCTAGATCCAGTAAAAACTATCAACGCGCGCGCCTATGGTATGCACCATATCTCTATCGGTAGATCTTCATGGGCACAAATCTGAGGGCCTGGGAACGAGCTTCCATGGTGTACTATCAAGAGACTGCCACACCAGATCCAACGCCCCAGGTTTCTTCTTTCCTTTTTCTCTTTCACAGTTTTTTTGTTTTCTTTCTTTCTTTGTTTTTATTTTATTTAATTTAAGTTAATTAATTAATAATTAGATTAACACAATAACTAATTTAATTTTTATTTATTTTTTTCTTAAATTAATTAATTAGTAATTAGAATTAGTTTTTTAATTGGTTAACTTTAATTTAGATATTAGGTTTTAATTAATTTTAGGCTAATAATTTTAGGTTTAATAATTTTAATTAATTTTAGGTCTACTGATTTTAATTAATTTTAGGTTTTTAATAATGATTATTTATTTTAGGTTTTATCACCAACCTTTGCCCTTAATCCTAAAAAATCATTGTTTGGTAGGTGTTGTCCATTAACTTAGTGTGTCGAGTTTTCCCATAAAACCTTCATTCCCTAAAAATCAGGGTTTACCCTGAATTGTTTCAAAACCTTTGCCTTTTTCAGAACTCTTTTATTTCTTATCATCCTTTTATTTGCCACAAAAAGTTTTCTACCTTTCTCTTCTTCACTTTTCAGGGTTGATCAAAGATCTTTCAGCCACGCGCCTCACCCTACCGAAAAGCTAAGTTTTCAAATTTCTTTATTTAAATAACATTTTTATTTTATTTTGCCTTATGGAATTAAATAGGTTTGTTTCAATGGTTGATGAATTACTCCTACACTCACCCCATTATTTTCTCTTAATTCTCAGATGATCAGAGTCAATCAAGGGTTCGAGGAAGATCAAGGCTCAAGATCGAGATGATAAAACTAATTATTGATTCCTCTTATTCTTCCGCCTTTTAATTTCCCCCATCCCCGCAGGTGTTTATTGTAATAGCGTAGGAAATTTTATTTCTGCTTTTTTTTAACTGCGTGGTTAGTAATCCTAGGGAGTGCAAGCCTTGTTTAAAACAAATTAGCTCACTAATTATAAGATAAATAACTGAATTGAACCACGTGATTGTTGCACCCACACACCTTTAGGGTAATCCCTCTGGTTGCCTTGTTGCCTTATTGTTGCCTGTTGCCTCTAAGTGTACTAAATAGTCAAGTCCCTCGATTCCGAGGATACCTAAAGCAATGTTGCCTTCAAAATTATTGAAACTCCCCCGAGGTTGCCTTATAAAGAGTGATTGTCCCTATTGCTGAGGTATCCTCGCATGATGCCTAAAAATATTAATGACTATTATATCCTTCTCTTAGACTACCTGCCCTCTTTATGGGAGGGACAGTCTTATGGCGAACGATTATTCACGATGACCCTTAAACATCCAATTGAAAGACTTCCTGCCCTCTCATGGTATGGATAGACCCTTTCGCCCGAAAGACTAAAAGAACAATTTTTCTAAACTTAGGGTAGTTGCTACTAATTGCTTGCTCTAAAATTCAAATTACTTTTCACACCTCTTTTCAAAATCAAATTCAAAAAGACTACGCTTATTTACAAGCTAAAGTTCTTCTTCAAAATCTTTTTAAACAATTCAAACAAAGTGAGCTAAGCAATTAAGAGCCCATGGATAACCATGGATGCAAAGGGTGCCTTACACCTTCCCTTTGTATAACTTACCCCCCGAACTCAATATCTTTTTTAAAAAAGGTCTTTTCCTGTTCTTTTAGCCTTTCCTAAAATTGGATAAAATAAAAGTCGGTGGCGACTCTTGCTTACCGCAACATTTTCGATAAAGTCAGTTCACCGTATTACAAGCATAATATTCACCATTAAGTGTTTAATCCCCAGCAGAGTCGCCAGCTGTAGCAACCTGCCCTAAAATTAACCTTTAGAGTCGCCACCTATTCTACCTAGGCGAATAGGGAACTTTTATACAATTAAGAGATTCAGGATAAGATACTATATTCAGGTCGAGGGAAGGTGTTAGGCACCCTCAACCCTTTCCTAAGGTTTACGTTATAAAGTCAAGGTTTATGGCTAAAAAATAAAGAAAGATGACAGACAGTTAATAGAGTTAAAGGCTAATTATTTGAACATGATTAGAGTTTGGAGGAGGGGGACTCGCCTTGTTGCCAAGTGCCTACGTACCTCCTTATGGAGGATCAGAGTCTACGTAGTTCGGGGAAGGGTTGTACGCCCTTAGGATTAGAATTTGATTTGATATGGTTTGAAGGCTTTTTGAATGGCCTATCGTAGTTTTGAATAAGGATGAAAATTCGTAGTTTGATTTGAAGTGATTTGAATGTTTAGATTTGGGAAGTGTTTTAGGATTGGGCGTACAACCCTGATTTTAATATGTACTATTAACCGCAATGATCAATAGATTCGATCACCATAGTTAAAAGATTAGTGGCGTATTATTATCAATTTTAATTGATGGATTCAATTATCACTGATAATAAATAAGAATATTTTTTAGAAACTTTGTTATTTAATTTGTATCATTATCCCTCGTAATCGATTGATTCGATTATAAATAATAATGAGTTTCAATGGAAAAAGAGTAGGCTAATCATCGCAACCAATAAAAATGGTTGAAACCTTTTAGCCAAATAAAACTATTTATTTTAATTAAATAAGTATTTTAAAAAAATCGATTATTGCCCATCACGATTAATGGATTTAATCGGAACGAATCAATAAATTAGAAATTTAATATTTATAATATATTAATTTATTTAAGAAAATATTTTATTATTATATAAATAAATATTAAAAGAATTAACTAAAATATTTAAATTAATTAAAACATATAAAATTAGTTAGGGTTTATATTCAGTGTGGTTTGGCTAGAAGTGCATGATATAGGGATCAAGTATGGGTGCGTTGGATCTAAGTCAGTGGAGAATTAATGGTCAGATCTAGAGGGCTTATAATGCGCCCCGTGATGATGCACGCACAAGATCAAGAGTTAAAAATTTCAGAAAAATAATATGTGGGAGCTGGGTATCGAACCCATGCCCCCTAGGTCAAACACACTTTACCAACCCAACCAGGACGCGCGTGTGTTAAAAACACGCATCCAAAGAATTATATGTAAAACCACGAAAACCAAGAAATTCTGCGCGCAAAATTCACATAAACGAATCAAAGAAAGACACCTCATCGTCTTCCCCAAAACAAACCTGTAAAAAATGGACATTTAGCTACAATTTTACTACGAATTCGTTCGTAGCAGATGTACCTGAAAAATAAAGAATTACACGCATGCATATATAAATTTTTCGCGACCCTCCTATTACCTTCGTCTGGGCCATACGAATTTAACCCCACCCTCGTTTTGTCCTAATTTTGGCCCTAGAAAAAAGCCCTAATTAAAACTCTTGGAACCCTAAACGGTCAACAATGGTGAACAACATCAAACAGGCCCAGAAATTCAATTAGAGTTCAGGAAACATTCATAGCAATCATACAAAGCATAACACACAAACAATTTAACATATGAATGCACAAATCATGCTACTCGATCCAAAATTCAGAACAACCTACCTCGGCTAATTGGAGATTGTTCTGGGGGTGCTGAAGTCGTGTGAGGGTCCCGATCGATTCCGAATGCTCCAAGGAACGTGTGTCTATCTTCAAACCTCTCTACAATGCCTTAAATCCTTGAAACCGATTTGGAGTTATCTCGAAGAATTTTGTCTTCTTGATTGCTCTACTCTGCTCCGATTTTTCAACCCCTAATGCATTGGTTTATGTTGTATATTTATAGGGAATGAATTAGGTCTAAAAAAGAGTCCAAAAATCTCTTGCATCCAATCTTGAAGATTTGAGAAAACTTTATTTTATTCTTTAATGGAAGCTTGCTATTTTTGTCCAATCTTGTGCCAATATCTCCCAATCGCTTATGCACGAAAATTATATTGCAATTTGTCATTAATATGATTGGAATTGGTCAATATAATTTCCTAAGTCCAATTTTTTATTTTTTCTTTTAATTATATCACTTTAAATCATAATAAAATTAAATAAAAATCAAATAAAATGATATAATTCGTGGGACATGGTTTGGATTACTTGAATAGCTTGTGGACCAAGATTAAGTCATAAAAGGATAGGCCCATTTGCAAAAAATTCCAATTTGAACCCCTTTTATTTCACATTTTTGCCTCCAAAATTACCCAACTTTGACAAGGCATATCTCACTCAATTTTTAAGCTATGAATGAGTTCTAGGACTTGTTTGGAAACCTCAAGATGTCCTCTATAAGCCACTTTGGAACATATTTTTCATTTGGAGATTTTATCTTGATCATATGCCCTTTGACAAAAAACTGCTTTAGGTTGATGTTTGAAAAGGACCTGTAATCTTTTGTATCGTATCTCCTAAATGAAGCATTTCTGGCCTTGGCTTGTGAAAGACAAAGTTTTAGAGAATCCAATTTCCTTCCAAATAGGCTTTGAGTGAGGAATTTCTGATGTTCCATGTGAAAGTTATGGCCAGTCAAAGTTGAGTTGACTTTCTCCTAAAGAAACCCTAATTTGAACCTTTTTGCATTTGTTCATTTCTGAGTTTCTATTGATGGATCATGATCTACCTTTGCTCAAATGATGGATATATTCTCACACACTTGATGTTGACCAAAATTGAGAGGTTTTGACTGTGATTTGATTATGGTTGACTTTTAGGTCAAACCAGTTGACTATGAATCTTTTGAGTTGTTTGAATAAGTAAACTTTGGATTTGGGCCTTGGCTTTTGACATAGAGGTATCTTGGATCATAATGGTCCATGGAGAACTTCATTAGAGACATTGTTTTGCTAATTCCCTCAGGAGAGTACCAAACCCTAGCTTTAGGAGACTCTTGCTTAGGAGAATGACTGGATGAATCTCTTGAATTTTGAATCATTGTGAATGGAATATGGAAGGCAAATTTTGGGGTATGACAACATCATAAGCCATATGAAATCTATTGGAGACTTTGAATCATTGATTTTCTTTAGAGAATTCAAAACCCATTGAGCCATTGTTTAGGAGAGTGTGTCTTTGAGTCTTGAAGATCTTTGAGCATTTGAAAGTCAGATGGACTGAAATTTGATGGACAAATTTTGGGGTATGACAGCTGCCCCTGTTCAATCTTCTTAAACCTGAAGATGTAGAGTGGTTTGTATACCAATCAGTATCTGAAGGTGGAAGAGAATTGAACACTAGAATACCAAGAAATTTGCCCTTGATGATGCAGGGACTTTTTCAGAGATGGGCTTAGAGATGCCATCCAGGCAGAATATGGGCTTAAAGATGTCATCCGGATGTTGAGAGACTTGATTGAGATGGGCTCAAAAGATGCCATCCAACTTGATAGACTTGATAGACTTGAGAGTCAGAATACGTCGTACGTTAGATCGTATCTGAAGGATATACTTAGGATGAGTCGTACGTTAGATTGAATCCACTGTACTGATAAGTTTCAAAGTAAGTCGTGCGTTAGGATATACTTTTTAGGACGATTCATACGCTAGACTGGGTCCAGTTTGCATTGTTAAATGTCTGGAAAAGTCGTATGTTAGGCTGAAGGATGGGTCGTACGTTACACTGGATCCAATTTGCATTTTCTAAATGTCTAGAAAGTCGTGCGTTAGGCTGAAATATGGGTCGTACGTTAGACCAGGTCCCCTGTGTTGAGAGTTTTCAAAATACACCGTACGTCCGGTCGTATCCCAGGATGAGTCGTACGTTAGACTGGATCCTTTGTATTGAGAAGTATTTGTTGGAGATGGGCTTACAGATGCCATCTGGATGTTGACAGAAATTTTATCTGGGATGGGATTACAGATGCCATCTGGATGTCGGGAGTATGAAGTGAATTGATTGTGGTGACTCTATTGTCGTGACTCCATCGTCGTGACTCTATTGTTGTGACTTCATTGTCGTGACTCCATTATCGTGATTTTTTCTGAATTGAGTGTCATGATTAAGTCTATCTCTTTCTTTGATCGTGTTAGCACCATTCATAGTAACTGAATCAGATCTCGGAAGGTTTGACCGTGTCAGCACCATTTGTAGTAACTGAAATAGATCTTGGAGAGATGATCGTGTCTACACCGTTCGTGATGATAGAATTAGATCTTTGAGAGTTGACCGTGTCAATACCGTTCGTAGTAACTGAATTAGATCTTGGAGAGATGATCGTGTCTACACCATTCGTGATGATAGAATTAGATCTTTGAGAGTCGACCGTGTCAGTACCGTTCGTAGTAACTGAATTAGATCTTGGAGAGATGATCGTGTCTACACCGTTCGTGATGATAGAATTAGATCTTTGAGAGTCGACCGTGTCAGTACCGTTCGTAGTAACTGAGTTAGATCTTGGAGAGATGATCGTGTCTACACCGTTCGTGATGATAGAATTATATCTTTGAGAGTCAACCGTGTCAGTACCGCTCGTAGTAACTGAATTAGATCTTGGAGAGATGATCGTGTCTACACCGTTCGTGATGATAGAATTAGATCTTTGAGAGTCGACCGTGTCAATACCGTTTGTAGTAACTGAATTATATCTTTGAAGAGGATCGTGTCTACACCGTTCGTGATGATAGAATTAGATCTTTGAGAGTCGACCGTGTCAGTACCGTTCGTAGTTACTGAATTAGATCTTTAAAGATGATCGTGTCTACACCGTTCGTGATGATAGAATTAGATCTTTGAGAGTCGACCGTGTCAGTACCGTTCATAGTAACTGAATTAGATCTTTGAAGATTAGAGATTTTGTTTATCTGTTTGTACCTGTATTCTGAAATAGGTACAGTTAGTCTTTGTGCAATGTCATGATGCATGTATTATATGACAAGTCTCTCAAAATAAATGAGAAACCCGTATGTTTATCATGAAGTAATGTATGCAATGTATGAATATGTATGTGATGTATATGATGTATGACTGATGCTGTTTGGAGTGTTTTGAGAAAATAAATCTCTGTATTGTTGTGATTTTGATGTTTGATCTTGTCTTGAAGATGCTCAACTGGGGATTTATGATTTCTGCTTGGGGATGAAAGTGATTTGAATGATTGATCTTTGATGCACCCTGACTGGGGAAGAGAGATGAATAAACTCGTTTGGGGAAGAGAAAAGTGTCGGGGAACCGGCAGTGTCGAAGATGTAAACTCTGTTAAGGAACTAAGTCTTTGTTGGGACGAGAACATTTAAAGATATCTTCTTAATGATTACTCTGTGGGGATATGATCCTGTGAAACCGGATTTGTAGGAAGGCATGGATGTCTTGAACGTTGCCCCGGTATTATATTAACTGCCATTCCTAGATTTGTATTGATTGGGACACACCAATGAGTGTTGGTTGAAGTGTCAAACAGGCTTTGCACAACTTTTCCCCTGCTAGTAGGGACTTTGGAGAGATTCTCCTTGTGAGGACCTTTGGACATATACTATGGGTGATGCCCCTAGTACTCATAAACTTAGGGTGATGCTTCTAACTGATCGGGAAGTAGCTTCAGACCCACTTGGGTGCATGCCCCTGATTGTTTGGCATTCCTAAGAGATTCTCGGAATCTTGACTTGGTTGCCCCCAGATCGATTGGCATTTTTTAGAGATTCTCGGAATCTTGACCTGATTTCCCCGTATTGACTGGATAAACTGCGTCATGCCCCTTGTATATGTTGACTTCTAATTGAGTCAGGTGTAAGAGTTATTGTTACGGAAGTAGTTTCGTATGTCGGGATGACTTTTAGTCATTAGTCGTATCCTGTGCAAACTCATCCTGATGCTAATATTTGAAATTATGTAGCAAAATATGTTTAATAATGAATTCATGAGATGCAATGCATATGTCTGTCTTGTTTTTTGAAAAAAATTAAAACAGGAGATGTAAAAGCGTGATGTTTATAAAAACGTGATGTTTGTAAAAAAACGAAATATCAACTTAGCATTTGTGGTAAACCTTAAGGAGTCAGGATACCTTTTTGGTGACAGTATGCTTTCGAACTAACCATGCTTCAGTTAGGACTTTCAAGGGTTGTAACGTGGTTTGGTTCACGGTTTAAGAAACAAAGGATAATGGCTCAAAGTTTATTTGTACCCATCCCGGTCTTCATGATGTTCTTCGATCCTATGCTCAGTTAACGTCCTAGCAGAGCTTGAAGTCGTAATATTGACAGTTGACGATAGTTAAAGTACCAGAATCTATTTTGGACAGACAGTCATCCTTTTTTGTAATATTCTTCTTCTTCTTTTTTCATGTCGAGGATTTATAACAACCTCTTTTGGTTTTTTTTTTACTTTATTATCCCTAACTTTTGCCTGAACTGTTTATTTTGAGGTTACAGTCAGCGGGATGTTTTAACTTTTGATAAGTCTCCTTCATAGGTTTTGACTTAACCGTTTTTTCTTTTGATGGATATTGACTGCCTGACTTAATGGTTGCGGGAACCCATCATTATTTGTGTAAACAACAGCTAGTATAACTGAGTTAACTGAGTAACTACCCTACCCCAGGTTATGATTAAGGGTTTTAATATGTATGAGAAAGAAAACTCCTACGCCTTAGGCTCAAAGGGGTTAACAAGGGATTAACATCCTTATATCTCCACTGTTTAGGAATTGAAACAATGCATGTACATCGTCAGCATAGTCTCTTCAAAAGCATATTGTATGATGCTGCGGCATCGTCTTTGTCACCCTCCCTCAAAAGGTTTACAGCTTAGCATGAGTTGAATATCATAAAACATATGCAAAGTAAATACACAATTAAAATGACTGATAGCAAAATAATTTATTCAAGACAAACATATGCAATACACTGGTGATGATTATTAAAACAGATAATGTCTATCATAAGTCGAATGTTTAAACAAACAGAATAGAAATTGCGCATGAAAATAAGTCTAATGATTAAAAAGTTCATCCTTATAGACATTAATCAGTCTTATCGTGATTAGGCATGGGAGCAGTGATCACTACAGGAGTCTTGGGAGAGTTGAATTCGATTTCCCGAGCATCAATCATATCTTGGATCTTGTTCTTCAATGGCCAACAATCATTCGTATCATGTCCAGGGTGTTAGAACAAGATTTGTTCTGATCAATATTATTGTTTTTATGATAACAATGTATATGAATTTTGTATAAGAAAATGTGGTACTCTAATCCTATGCATTTTCCATTTCAGGAAATATATAAGGAGTATGCACAATTCAGCGCTAAGAAGCACTGACTTAGAAGGTTCAAGATTGCAACATTAGAACATGCTCTCGCAAGACATCAGAAGATGGTCAAGCAGAATCAGAACATGGTCTATAAAGCATCAGAAGAACATGAGATCAGAAGCAGAAGCACTGAAGTTCTTATGGTATCACGCTAAAGCACTTCAAAGTCAGAAGACAAGAAGATGCTCTGCACCAAGCTGTAACTCTGATTCTGATTATTCAAACGTTGTATTCACAAATCTGAGATCAGAAGTTAGTACTAGATGACACACTATGAAGTCTAATCTCTGACTGACAAAAGGAACGTTAGAAACTACAAAAGGCAAAGTCAGTAAAAGCAGAGAAAAACATGGCTCGAGGTAGTTGACAAAACAGTGAAAACATTAAATGCAAAGCTGTCCAGTCACGCAACACATTAAATGCATTTCAACGGTCATCTTCTCAAAACGCCTATAAATATGAAGTTCTGATCAGAAGCAGATACGAACAACTCTTACAAGAATACCAAAACGCTGTTGAACTCAAAACTAACGAACTTCATCTTCAACCTCACATAATTTGTAATATTTAGTGAGTGTTAAGCTTAGAACTTAAGAGAAATATCACAGTTGTGATTATAGATTTCTAAGAAGCAAATTCATACTCTTGTAACCATTTCCTTGCTTCAACTCAAGGAATTCCACTTCTTTCTTTCCATGGCAATCTTCTGGAAAATAGTTTTCCAAGAATGCGTCGCGAAAAAGATCCTAAGTAACCTAAATACCTTCCTCGTCAAACCTCTAAACCATATTTCACCACCAATCCTCAGCTTCCTTCTCCAACATGTGAGTACCAAACTGCACTCTTTGAGCATCGATGCAATTCATGACCCAAAAGATCTTCTCAATCGCCTTCAACCAAGCTTGAGCTTTATCCGGTTCATGCTCACCCTCAAATGTAGGAGGATTGTTCCTCTGGAACTTCCCCAAAGCATGATACTCATTGATGTTGTAGAAAGTACAAGTCAAATGTAAGTATTTTATATTATCGTATCCACAGGGATTGGGGCGATATCAAAACCGTTCAACAGTTTCTATATCTCTAAGCATAAGTTTCAAGTTTGTTTGGTTTAAAGTTACGGAAAGTAAAAATGCGTAAATAAGGAAAGATAAGTTTCAAAGGAATAGACTTGTTGGGAATTGGCTTTCATCCACCAATTCAATATGAAAATCTCGGATCAGTTATACACAATTTATGCTTGTTTCATTATCATCACGTATTGCTCACAACAAAGTTCATGTCTAAACGTTTGTTGAGATTTCTCACCTTATGGTTTAATCGACGATTTCTCAGTCTATTAAACAATACGATAGCATTAAGATTCAATACTTAAAGTGAATATTAAACCTAAATCTATGTCTAGCATTTAGAGTTTAATAGTTGTTATCTTGGATCGAGATTAGAATCGTATTTGTCAATATCAATTCAATCCATGAAATAAACGGTGAAACGAAGATAACAACAATAATGATTCAAACATAAATTATATATAATGCCATGATCAAAGAAAATACATACTGTTTCGGTGAACTACGACCAATCCCAACAAGAGATGGATTTAGCTACTCATGGTAGCTTGAAGAACAATGGAAGATTCGAGTTGGAACGACATCAACGACGATTTCCCGACTCTCGATGTATGTCCAGCTCCCTCTCCCTAAAAACCTCTATTTCTGTTACTATTACAAAGGTATTACAAGATAAAAGTGAATAATATTTCTGAAATGAGTTCTGCTCCTTTTATAGCAGTTCTGGCCGCCTGAGTTCGCTACGCGAAAGGAAGTTCGCTGCAGCGAATGCCTTGCTTCATTGTTAAGTCTTTGTTTGAACCGCCAGAGTTCGCTACGCGAAGGATATTTCGCTGCAGCGAATGTTTTCTTCAGCTTTAAGACATTCAAATCTTCTAGAAACCGCCAAAGTTCGCTACAGCGAAATATGGTTCGCTGCAGCGAATGTGCTTCGCTTCTGCTCGCTGCTAGCAAAGCTGGAAAGTTTGCTTCTGACTTCGTTCGCTACAGCGAAATATGGTTCGCTGCAGCGAATCGGGCCTTCGCTACCATTCGCTACCTTTCGCTGCAGCTAATGCCCTGTTTTCTGGACTTTTTCCTTTGAGTGCCTGGAGTTCGCTACAGCGAAATATAGTTCGCTGCAGCGAAAGTCCTGTTTTCTGGTTTTTGCTTTAATACTATAACTTGCACAAATGCAAACTAAACCAAGTAATTTTGCACAATGATACTTTATTCAATAGTTGAGGGTTTTTATGTGAGAAATATGTCAAATAAGCAAGATAAGTGCTATGTTATAATAAGTTATTTTAGCATAAATCAAACACTTATCAAACTCTCCCCAACTTGAGTCTTTGCTTGTCCTCAATCAAAGTAAAAACAAAAGCAAGAGTTTCTAAACCAATCTTCACATGATTAACCAAATTTCTCAATGAAGTACATGAGGGCACATGGTTTTTGAAATTGAACATCCAAGGGTTTGATGCTTTATGACTTCCTTTAGCATTTAGAAATATTCATGAAACAAGTTTTCCACATAAAATCCATGTCAATCAATCCAAAGCACTAAACATGTTTAATCATGAATCACTCTTACCACATTTTTTGTATAAGTGAAAATGATGAGGTATGTTGATCTCTCGCATGATAAATTTGCTAACATCTAGATCAATTCATACTTTCATCCAAGCAAGATATGTTGATAAGCAAGAACATAGATCACTAAGGTCTTTCATGGTTGTAATGTGGCTAAGGTACCAAGGAAGTGTCATTTCTAGGGATAATGGAAACAAAAAGGTTGTTGATTTTTCTTTTTAGAAGAGCATTCATAAATTGTGATTCTTCTACACATATCACTCATCCTACCTTCCTTTGTTTCTTTTCTTTTTGAATACATTCTTTCTTGTTGTTCATTTCTCTTTTTCTTTTCTTACTTTCTATTTCTTCTTTTGATTCTCACATCTTTTTCTTTTCTTTTGAAGAAAGTCTTTTTCTCTTTTCTCCCCAACTTGAACAACACCTTACTTGCTTTGAATGCTCATTATAATTTGGCAAAAGATATCATGGTTTCAAGGTTTTATTCAAGGAAAAATAGAATCTATCATATATGAACTTTTTATGATTTTCAAAGATATAGAACAATATCCACTAAGTGGTTTACTTAATATTTTGTTCAGTTCATCAATGATAGATTCATTGTAATATGGCTCTAAAGGGGTTGCAAAAGATCACTCATTCACAAGGGACAATGAGGCTATATTTGGTTTAGTAGTTATGCTCACTTTCAAAGAATTGCCTTGATCCCTTCTATGTCTTTGCAATTACCAATATAAATGCAAGATTAAGCATGAATCAAACGAGTTAAAACAAGAATTTGTCAGTCTCCTTAGCATATAGTGAACAATGGAAGGTCACCTCACTTTCTTGTTTTAGAAATAAGTGATTCATATGAAAACATATCATGGCATAGGGTTGAATGAACTAGTTTTATGCAGCCTACTCATGTTATGCATATGCTAAATTCTAAGAAAGTAGTAAACACATACCTTGGATAGTGCAATTATTTCAATTTATGCCCTTATCATTGTGCCTTTGGTTTATGAGAAGTTGATCTTCCACTCCATGCTTATTCTTTCATCTCATTTGTTTAGAGGACAAATGTTCAAGCATAATTATCATGGATTGGTCATAATACACCAACCTAATTGCTAGATTTAAAAGACACAAAATTCAAAGATGAAAAAGATGGCATGCTTGGCAAAACTTTTGCTGATTCTGTTGTGTTCGCTGCAGCGAACCAGGGCTTCGCGTAGCGAATTCTGCTGAACTAAGTTTTCTGCAGAATTTTCTTTGTACCATTCCATGCCATTTTCTTCATACTACTCTATTAATCATGCATAAAGGAAATAAAAGCTATAAATGAAAATTTGGGTTACCTCCCAACAAGTGCTTGTTTAACGTCATTAGCTCAACGCTTATTTCGAGTAAGCTTTATGGTGGTTTGTATGAATTCGTCAAAATGTTCTTGCCACCATCCTTTGGCCTTTATTTCTTGTCCATTTCTTTTAATTCTTCCAGGCCTAATTCATCAGGAGCTTTATCTTTGGAATAATCATCCTCCTTGTGTTGAAACAATGTGAAGTTCACTTCTTCATCTTTGTACCTTACTTTCATTTTCCCTTCATCCACGTCAATCATCATTCGGGCTGCCTTTATGAAGGGACGGCCCAGGATCAGAGGTGTTTCGTCTATTTTGTCAATATCCATCACCATAAAATCTGTTTGGAATAGGAAGTTCTCAATTTCCACCATAACGTCTTTCACTATGTGTCATACCCCAATTTTTGACCCTAAGATCATACATCAATTGCATTCAATCATCAATCAAGAACACCATTGTGAAGCTTTATCTTTGATACTGTGATTATCTCTGAGGGGAATTATCGAGCATTTATAGCCTTTTTATTTGTTTATACTAACCAAAAATCCAAAAATATGCATTTTGTTTCCCTTGTTTGTGTTTTGCAGGAAAAAGATCGAGCAAAAATCAAAAAGTGCAAGAAAGGTAATTTTTGAAATTTTCAATATGGAAATCGATTTACCCCTGTGGGAAATCGATTTCCTGTGCGCAAAATTCAAATAAATATAAGGAGGGAAGCTTGACATCATTTTGGCACCTTTTTATTTGATCATTTTATCAATTTTCCACCTCATCAAAATTAACTCATTCATTAAACCCACTTTAACCTCATTTTACCATTTTTACCATTTAATTGCCACTTTAATCACCAATTAAACACAAGTTAATCACCAAACACAAAAAGACCAATTTGCCACTACTCTTGCTCCAATTCTATAAATAGAGCCCTCTACTCTCTCATTTCTCAAGCTTTTGATAGCCAAAAAAGTTCTTGCAAATTCATTTCTCAAGCTTTTGATAGCCAAAAAAGTTCTTGCAAATTCATTTCTCAAGCTTGGAGAGCCAAAAAATTGCTTGCAAATTCATTTCTCACCCTTTCCAAAACCCTCACCCAAAGTTCATTTTCATAAGATTGGTAAGGTTCACATTGAATCTTGCTAATTTTGAACTAAGCCTCCTACATTTCACTCTTTTCTTTGATTGTTCATCTCCATACTTGAAGGATCTATGTAACACCCTAAATTTAATTAAATTGGTTAATTAAATTATTGAAGGATTTAAATATTTGATTTAGTCGAATTTGGATTATCGGTGTTATTTAAGGGCGTATTTGGAATTATATAAATTGAAGTCGGATAGTCGGAAAATAATATTAAGAATAATATTATTTATAAGTCGGAATTATTATATTGAAGGAATTATTATTATAAGTGATATAATTAATTATTTGAGTTATATCTCTTATTGGGCCTAAATTGATTTTGGAGGATATTAAATAAAGAGAGAGTTTAAACTCTAAGCCCAATTAGTTTTATATTAGGGTTTTAGAGATATGAAGAGGAGTTTGTCATTTTGGAGAGAACAAAGTTTGAAGAGAAGGAGGCAAGCCAAGAGGAACAAGCTTGGAGATGCAATTGGAAACCCATTGAGTTGCTTCATTTGATAAGGTAAGGGTGAGGTTCTTTTCCTATAACGGGGTTTATGAACAATTGTATGTGGGGAATTAGATGTGTCAAATTATTGTATTATCTAGTGTTGATAGCTGTTGGAAAATTGGGATTTGTCATGAATAACACGAGATCTGGACACTGTGATGTTGCTTTCGGTTAGTGATATTTCATTACCAGAAATTGTTAAGAATTATATGGGTTCTAAAAATATAATGTTGTTCTATTGTTGTTGTCTGCTTAAAATAAAACGCCGAATTGGGTGAGAAGAGGGACTGTCCCAAGCTACTGCTTCCCATTATTTTGTTTATTCTTATTTCTTTATTTATTGATTGCAAATTGGTATGAGATATCTTTTGCCATGTTCCACCATGATTTTGTTTTATTCTGCATCCTGTGTATCCTTCTGTCATCTTTGCCACGTTTTATTAGTTTGTTTTACTACATGTAAAATTCTAGGAATGTGTTACATGATAAGATAAGAGTAGTATTGGTAAAGCAATTATATGAATCAGTAGCAATTATAGAGCATGTAACTCAAAACAGCCCCGTTTGATCGAAATAGCCGAATTAAGCGGTGTAATTAGTTGTCTGGAATTTGATGGAAATTTACGTGGTATCTAAGTTTAATTAGTAGATTAATGTGGCGGTGTTATTTTGTTGAAATTGTGATATTTTACGAATCAACCAAAATTGAGTTTTAATTAAAATATTCTTTATAAATAAATATTGATTTTTGTAATGGAATTTGACACACATTTTAGGAATAGAATATAATGGAATTGGAATTAATATTATTTGTAATAATTTAGGAGTTTTGGAATTAGAGATAAATAATTAGATTAATAAGCTAATTTAAATTATTTTAATTTGAATAGAGTTGTTCGAGTTGCTAATAGGGTTGTCAATAGAGTTATTAAAGTTGTCAATAGAGTTGTTAGAGTTGACAATAAAGTTGTTAGAGTTGTTTTGAATTACTAAAAGTCATACTTTTGTTTGTTTTGAGTAATTTTGACATGTTTAGAGTTGTTAGTGTATGATGTCGGTGTTTATTTTTTTGTTGAAACTTTAACAATTCATACCTTTTGAACCGTAACTCCGTTTGAGTCTCCGTTCGAGGCGTTAGAAAGCTAGCGCGATATTCTTTTTAATAAAAATGGTCTTGAGTAATAGAATGCTAGAAAATTAGAAATGGAGTAGAAATAGAAGTGAATTAAATTAATATAGTGTGATTATTAATTGGTTGATTAAATTAATAGTTGAATTAATTTCAATGTGTTTAATTGATTAGAATATAATTCGGAATTAGATCAACTATTTGGTTTGTCGGTAAATTACGATATTTTGAGAATTTATCCGTAATTGTGTTTTGACTTGAATATGTATGTTGAGAAATATATATTATTATGTCAATGATGTTGTTTTGATATTGATTTTCTATGGGTAGTTGGATAGCATTAATTTTAATGATTAATTGCTTGATTTTAAATGTGCATGTTCATATATAATTGGCAAAATGATAATTAACATGAGATAGTATGGTTACTAGTGTTAATTGGATTTTGTGAATCGTAATTGATTAATTGGCCTTTTTATATGTGAATGATATGTATGTGTTGTGAATGTTGTGTACAATTGGTGTATAATTCATCGAGTTGAATTATTGTGATATGCTAAATATTAAGATGGTAGAGATGATCTTAATTGCATATGTTTGTCAACATTGTACATGCATTCATGTCATGGTGTGCCTTGAAACAAAGGTGGTTTGCTTTGAAACAAAAGCGGGGCTTGGATTCTAGAGTGAATTCGGAAAGCGGTAAACTATATGTTTACATTTGGTGGCTTTGATCTTGTCCGGATCTGAAGCGTGGCTAGATTCTATATGAATCGGAAGCGGTGGAACTTTGGGTCCACATTGGGTACCACATGCATAGAGTCACATATCTTGCATTGAGTCACATTGAGGCTAAGTGATGTTTGAATATATGCATTTATGTGATTTTCATGTGTACATGAGATGTGATAATTAAAATTGGTGATGTTTTGATATATAATTGGTTAAACGTGTGAATATGTGATAATGATGGATTGTGTATATATTTGGGATAATAGTATTGAATCTTTTGAGTATTATACTATTGAATTTTGTGCTTACTTGAATATGTGAAATTTATTAGATGATACTATTTACATGATTATGACTTGTTGTGTGATGAAAAGTATGTGAGATTAATGAACTGTAGAAGTATGATGTGTATAGTAGCTATTGATACTTGTGATGTGATGATTTTATATGTCTGAATCCTAGCATGCAATTTATCATATGCCCACTTATATGATTTGATATCTCACCCTTTTCTCTTGTTTCGCCGTTGCCTTTATATTGGTAACGTGCAGGTATTCAAGTATGAAGATTTAGTTGCCGTTACTCGAGTCGGTTGTCGCTCTGATACGTAGCACTCTGGGGGGAACGATTTATGTCATTCATGATGTTGTTGTTTAATTGTGTTATCTTGGTTGAACAAAATGATAAGTTAACTGAAGATATTTTATTGAATACTTGTTTAAGTGATTCTGCTGTGTTTTAATAAAATAAGTTATTTTGTTTCAAAAGTGCTATGTATCCGCCGTATGCGACGAGGTGATTAGTTTTGTTTTAATTATGTGACGCCTCATTTGTTTATTGAGAATTTTTGAAAACTCTGTTTTTTTTTATATATTTGCCGGGTAGAAATGGGGTGTTACAATCTACACTTTGTGCTTGTTCTTGAAGCTACTTCACCACTTTAATTCAAGAATTGGTAAATTTCTCAATTCTAAGATGTAGATCTTTGTTGCTTGTGTTCAATGCATCTTTGATGCTATATTGGTGCTATTTGATGGTGATTTGATGGAAAATTCGTGCTCCAATGGATATGTAATCATAAGGTGTTTGTATGTTTGCTTAAGTCAAGTTTTATGCCTCCTAATGCTGATTTTTTGAATGTTGCGTGCAGGAAATCGATTTCCACCTTATTTTTTTTTAAAATTTGAACTCTGGACTCAGGAAATCGATTTCCTACAGAGGTAAATCGATTTCCTGCTGGCAGAATGTGTTTTTTGCCTTTTTTATGCTTGTTTTGGCTTCCTACTTCCTCCACTTCATTAATATCATTGGATCTAGGATGTTGATAGGTTTGAAATGACCTAATCCATAATATTAGATGAATGATATTAATGATAGTGTGAGTTGATTATCTTTTGTGAATTTTATTCTTATTCCTCCATTTCATTAATATCATTGGATCTAGGATGTTGATAGGTTTGAAAGAACCAAATCCATAATATTAGATGAATGATATTAATGATAGTGTGAGTTGATTATCTTTATGCATTTTATCTTCTCCTTCTCCTTTTTTTCTTTTGATCGATGAAAGTCTTAATACTTTGAGAATTCTTATGGATTCTTAGTAAAGACTAGATCGTTACCTATTTTCTTTTCGTGCGGTATTGCTTTCGGAAGGCGATCTACATATCGTTCTTCTCGCATGCATTAGCACATAAAGTTTTGACCGGCCTCGTTGTAGGGTGATTTCTACATAAATCACTTGGCGATCTGCTTAACATAGCGCAATATTTCATGTCCCGAATAAAAAAGATCAAATATGGAAGAGAATTGTATGCGGTTGATTTAAGACTTGTGGAGGTTTTTATCGTGTAGTCGCTATGATTTTATCAAGCTTCTGATAAACCCCATTGAATTTAAATCTGAGTACATCATTCACTCACCATAGATTTTCCTACTAACTTTGATAACATACTTGACAAGTTTCAAGATGGTTATCTTTAACATTTAACAACTAACTTTAATTTCCGCACCTTTACTATACCGCTCTTTATATTTCTCGCTTTATCGCTTTATTTTATCATTTCATCATATTTACTTTCCGCCATTTTTTTTCCTTTGTCCACTTGGACATATGTTTATGCTTCCGTTATTTTTCTTTGTCCACTTGGACCATACTTTACTTTTTTTTGCTAAAACACTAATAAACAATCAAAATCTAAAAAATACATAAGGCTCTCTTTGGACTATCGGTTACTATCCTTAGCACTTTGGAGATTCGGACTTATGGACCTAGTACCTCTGGACTCATTCTATTACTATCCTGTGATTGTTCTGTCTGTCTGGCATTGTTCTGTTGTATGTTTATGTGTGCAGGTATTTCCTTGAAAGCCCTTGATGGTTAATTCCAAGGCATTGATATAAGGATTTTACCCGAAAACAGCCGTTACTCTGCCTGATTTTCGTCAGAATTTTAATGTGCTTAATGCAAAGTGGTGCTAAGACAATAAGTTCATCTGGATCCCCAAGTGTTAATGTGTTGGTATTGATAAATCCAAAGGATGGGAAAATACCTTGGCTCTTAATGTCGAGTGTTGGCTTCTTATTTGGTTAGGCCGTTTCTTTCCTTAGCTTTTATTTTATGCACTAGGTTAGCCTCTTCATCTCCTCCCATTTCTTAGATTTTCAAAATCTTCTCCCTTTTTCAAAATATTCTTATGTTTGCAAACCTTTTCAAAATCTTTTTTCTTAAAAATATCTTTCGCCCTTAGTGGCTTTTCTTCAAAAGTTTAGACACCGTTAATTGTCGAAACGAGTGGTTATACCCCACGATTTTGAAATTGATTGATAATAACGAGATCTTTTCCGCGTGAGAGAGCTAGTGGCATACTCGTTGATTTTATCCGAGTTGGAGCCCTTCTTTCATTTGCGATGCAAAGAACTTGTTTGTTCTCATGCTCAAGATCAATGGCTGAGTATTTCTCTCTAACGACAACAAAGTGTTTATTCGTTTTTAAAACGTTTTTCCCAAAAGCGGAACTACATTAGCTCTGACTTCTCCATTGCATCGAGGAGGTATGTAGGTGTCGCTACCGCGAAAATTAACAGAGTCGCCACTAACATATTTATCCTGAAAAGGAAGGGAATGCCAGCAAACCACAAAACAAAACAACGGTCTCACGACCAGAGAAGAGGGTAAGGGAGTCGGTTACGCGAGGGGAAGGTATTAGCACCCCTCGCGCCCATCGTACTCGATGGTATCCACGCATGTGTCTAAATCTATGGGTGTGTAAGCAAACTACGCTAATCTGGACTAAAATGAATGCAAAATGTAGGGAAAAGAAAGGAATATGCTCGCACGGGCCCTACCCCGCTGCCTACGTATCTGTTTTGCAGAATCAGAGCTACCGTAGCTCGGCTAACTAATTTTTGTTTGTTTTGTGTTTTTTAGGTGAACGAGTTACATTCACACTCCGCTGCTCGACCTTTGGAGACTTATGCTTGGGAATGGAGCGGAAATAACAAGCTCTTAAGAAAAGAAAATCAAAGAGTGTGGTTGGTGTTTTAAAAGAATGCATGAGGAAGACCTAAGCTAAGGGGGAAAGCTTGCTACCTAATGTTATCATACAAAGGGTATCAGTCTAAACTAAACTAATCAACCTACGAGGGAAAAGGGAAGCAAACAATGAGCACACAAACGAGCATCCGCTCGTAAAGCAAACAAACCAACGGTACTGACCGAGTGGTAGAAAAGCGGTCCCGCCATAGCCAAGGGGAGCAGCTCAACCCAAGTCAACCAAGCATTAGACCTCGCGAAAATGATCGGGCCATAGACAAGAGGGCGGACCCCCCTCAGCAACCAAGCCGTCACGGATCGTAAAGGAAAACGGTGCGTGCGTACACCGAGCATCAACGTCGAGTGACATGAGCTATAGGAAAGGCGGGGGTCCGGCTACATGAACCCTTTTCCTGACATACTCGATAACAAGATCTTTTGCACGTTCGGAAGCGAGCAACGCGAGGCGTGCGCATACCAAACAGACTCGATGAGACTAGGCGAGGGTTGATTACGAACCCTTGACCGCATGCCTTCCATGAGGACTTAACGGAGTGCCATATAGGACTTATTACACCGTGACTCCCTGCCGCAAAGCACAAATGTAAACACACCAACAAAAACAGAGCCTCTTTCGAGGGCTTGGCCAGATGTATGTCTAGGTCCTACTTCTCATGTTAAAGGATGATGCGAGAAAGCGATAAAGTACAGAAAGAAGTAAAATGAAACGGAATCAATACCAAACGGATGATGATCCGTAAGCTAAAGTGAGGAGAGTGAGTAAACTAGGATCCCGCGAGCGAGCTAGCAAAAGCAACAGCAAACATGTCAGCACTCCGATTAAAATCCGCATAAGCAATCAAGAATCGGCGCGATGAAAGTAAATCACGCGCCAACGTGTGCATCGGGCACAACGAATACCATACACCTGCAAGGGAAACAGAAATCCGGACAAGCAAGTATAATGATAAAAGATGCGTGTAGAAACGCGAATCAGAGAGAGGATAAATGTCGTGTCCCGCAAATAAAGCGGAACACGAGAGCGGGCATCGACCAGAGCCTCCATGTTGCCTTGCATACTAGCACACACGTTAGAGATAACAAGACACCGCAATCGGAATTGCGTTATTGAATTATAAGCTGAACCGGAAATGGATAACGGAATAGAAAGTGAAAACATAACAAAAGCAAACAAGAAGAAACATGGGATAGTATTCAAAAGCAAATCAAATATGTACACTAAAACTACAAAAGTCAAAACAAGTATTTACATGCACAACAGTACACCGAAACGGCGAAACCGGGTAAAAACAGTGAAAACTAAACTTGTCAGAATTAAACCAAAATTTTATTGCAAGGTTAAAACGTGCTAAAGAAGTCAAATATGCGATTAGAATTTACAAAATCGGCCCGGAAGCACGACTTTCGGAACAGGGGCAGTAGCGAAAAGGGTAAAAAAAGTTGGCCGAAACTGAAAATAAACTATACAAACAGCTCCGAAAATATTATTACGTATGAAAAACATTAATCACATGCTCAAAAACTCTTCCTAAATCAAAAGTTATGACCAATTTGGTAAAGCCGACATACCGCGCGCGTAAGCTCAAAACAAGTAGAAATGCACCAAACAAGTGAAACAGAAAATTTTCAGCACCTCTAACATATCTATTAGCACTTAATCAAACCATATAAACACTTGAAATCAACCAACAACCAAACATATCAATTTTCATGTCAAAAGTGCAACAAAAGGGCCAATTTTCATGAGTTAAAAGGATGGAAACATAGTGCAATGGAGCCATGGAAAATTCTGCATAATAGTGATAATAAAACAGTCCCCAAAACACCTTGAAATCACATTTAAACATCACACAAAAAACTAGAACTCAAACACACTTTGTTTATATATATTTCTCAAACATTTTTGTGAAGTAAAACTCAAGTACTAGCATGCTTTAATCACCACATTTATTCATCATTACCAAACAACCAAAACTTCCAACAATTAGTACCAAACATGTCAAGCATTATTCATCAACCAGCCAATCTAATACTCGATAATCCGCACGAACATGAATCAGACAAACTTCCAGCACTTCATTCCTTTAAAACACACTATTTTCCAACCAATTTTCATGCTAAAACTTCATCAATTACCAACCAAAATTTTCAACACTTAAGCACTTTTGAACAAGCTATTTCTCACTCAAATATCATGATATCAACAACATTTTAGCATCATAAAAAACTCTGCATCATTTAACCATGGAATAAGCTAAAGTCAACAAATCATCAACAAATCATCACTAAGATTTTCAGCACTTATATGTTGGTACTACCATGGCTCCTATGCATCTTTAAGTGTAAAAAAAAAAACAACATCAAAACACATATAAACTTCCAGCATTTCTCACTTCAAACTACCAACAAAGATAAAGACAAATCTAACAGGAACTCGCCTATCAACCAATACCAAGCCTATCCATCATTCACACCTAGAACCTTTCGACAAAAAAAAATCAGATTCACATCATTAATCAAGAGCTAGCACCAAACAATTATCTCAAACAATTTAGCAAACATCTAATATGCAAGCCTTAACATCAACAAAGTTCTTCACCAAATATCAAAACTAATTCAACAATCATCCGACAAATCACATAAACATAACATGATCAATTTTCCAGCATCTATTCAACTCTAGTTTTCAACTTATATCAACATAAACATCATCAAAACTCTAAAAGTTATTCAACTCACAACTCTGTAATTAAACTCAAGGTTCAAGAACGAGACGTTACCGGATTACCAAGCAAACGAAGTGCGAAGATAGAAGAGAACGCGCCGCTGAAATCACGACGAGGAGAGGAGGAGACCGGTGCTTGAATCGCTCCGATCGAAGAGAAAATTCCGACGAGTCACGCGCGGACGAAGGGCGGTTTGGCTGTGATGTGGCGGCGTGGAGCGGAGGCTGATTGGAAGTGATTTGCACGAGTAATTGAAGGAAGAGAATTGATTGCTTTTGGTTGATTTTGTGATTTGGTGTTTACGTGTTCTTGAATTTGTTCATAGTGTTCTTGATGAAATTCAAAGGAAATTAGTGTTTGATTGTAGAGAATTGAGAGAGAATAGAGGGAAAGTGTTTTTGATATTTTTGGGTGAATTGAAGTTATGAAAGAAAAGGAGGGAAAATGACTTATATAGTGTGAATGATGAAATGTCAAAAATGTCCTCGACGTATCTATTTTTTGCTCGTTTTCGAGGAAACGTGAATCGGTGCGAAATTTGGAAACAAAACGAACGTCACTGTGAAGATGATCAAATTTGTGACTCGTAGCCGCGAGAATCGTCTCAATCCGACAAACGGTGAGGAAATTATGCGCGTTTGAATGACGAGAAAAATCGGTTCATCTGGTGCGACTGTGCAGAATTTTGCAAGTACCGTTCAGAGAACGTGATAAAGCTCAAACTTCGGCTCGAAATCTGACTTAACACGTGTGACGAAGAATCGAAGATAACGACATTCCGAGTGAATGCCGCCGGAATGGACTTCATACGATAAAAATCGAAGGAGTTATGAATTTTCGAACTCGGCGCGACATACCCGAAAACACACTTTTTACTGAAAGATTGCGACGTTCCTTAACATGCTGGGCATTTTTGGTGCATAATCGGCCGATGGTCCGAACATATGAAATCTTGGTAATGATGGCACGGATCCCCAGTTAAATTTTCAAGCGAATCCGACTGGCGGATTAGGAGATATGAATTTTTTACTGTCCGAAAACCTGCGGTTCAGCACCATTTTTCACTGTGAAATCTCCAGAAATTTATAAATCTGACCACCTTCCTCGAAGAATTGGCTTTCGAACCAAACACGAAAGTTGTAGATATCGTCGAAACAGTCGGGGACCCGCGGGAACTCGGCTCATATCATCTTCCAGATAAGACTTATGAATTTTCTCGTATTTACACCGTTTAAACCATTTTTCACACCTTATCTTCATAAACCCATGAAAACTCTTTATTATTTTTCTTCAATTTTTGAATGACGAAATAAACGTCTTTGATAACTTATAGCACCAATAAAGAGGGCAAATTTTGGGGTGCAACAGCTGCCCCTATTCAAACTTCTTGAACCTGACGAGTGAGAAACGAAAGTTTCGAACCGTTAAGGTGGAAGGAGATTGAATACCAGAATGAACTCGAAAATTTGCGCTCTTGATCAATAGAAGATTCCATCTTGTAATAAGAAGGAATGTACCACCCCGTAGGCAGGGAGAAAAACTTCAATTGATCTGGGCATCGAGAATAAGTAAGTCGTCATCTGATCTGACAATTTCAGGGAGAGGGAGACAAACTTCTTCTGATTTAAACATCAGGATGAGCGCCTGTAATGATTAGGCGAGTTGCTCTCTGGGAGACATTTGAATGTGGATAACTTTCCTGCAGAAAGAAACAAATATGATATGCTTTATGCTTGATGCATGTATGACTTTTTATAGAATAACGTTCCGGAGAAGGAAGACGCTACACGCTTTTGAGAATGCTATGCAAATGATGCATGATTCAGACGCTGCTTAGGGAAACAGCGGAGGAGCACTGAATTGCTGAAGAAGTCCTGGAGAGAGCATAGAACTCTGCGGGGAGGACAAGATACGTGCCCGAAGTCACAAACCGTGAGCTGGCAAAGATGGATCAGAAATCTGCTGGAGACGACCAAATCTGGACGCGAGCTCTGATTGGGAAATCAAATCCTGCTTGGGGAGTAGAACATCCCAATTAACTGCTTAGGGAACACCCTGGAAACTTCTCTGGAGAAGCAAATTCTCGACATTCTGGGGATGAGGAGATAAGAGCAAGTCGTGGAGATAACTCTGGGGAGGAGTGAACAACCTGCTGGTGTAGGACGCATTCCGCTGGGGAAGTTCTAGATGAGAACAGATCCTGCTGTGGATGCATGTGAATCTTTACTGAGGGAAGAAAACTCAGTGGGGAAGATGAATACCTCTGCACAATGATCTGCTAAGGATATGAGAGATTCGCTGGGGATAAGGAACTTAGCGTAAGAACCTTTTGTTAAGACAACTCCACTAGGGAATAAGATGACTCTCTCGGGGAAAACAAGTCAATCTGTTGGGGGAGAAAACCTCTACTGGGGAGAACGAGGAATTCGGGCAAGAGACCTCATTAAGAGCCTGCTGGGGAATCAGATACCATTCTATCATGATTCAACTGGGGAGAAGACATTCCACCGGGAACAAGACTTCTGTAGCATGGAGAATGCATCAAGATGTGCTTTACTGAGGAAATGAGAATCTTGGAACAAAGAAAGTCTCATCTGAATGTAATCCACTGGGGAATGAGAATCTCTCGTTAGGAAACACTCGTCTGGGGAGTGAGAATCTCTCATGGCTAGGTCCGCCAACATGTTGATGCAAAGCGCTTGCAAGGACGTACCTGCGAGACAAACAAATGAAAATGCCCCAGGATATAGCATGACATCTTTCACAGGGTCTCCTCACATGGCAGAGAACGGTAATGCTCACCCACAATGGGCAAATGCAAGAGCAAATAGATTGTCAGCCATCTTGGCTTTGAAACTTTCCATACAGGCACTGGATTCAATGAGCTGATAGGCAAGCAATGATTAGAACACCAAACAAGTATCGGCCGGAGCATCAAACAAGAATTAGCCCTTCAAGGGAACACCACCAACAAGTGGGATTAATGGGTCAAGCAAGTGTTGACTTCAAAGGGACCAAACAGACATTGGCTTTCATAGTTCTGCATATTCGTGTTGATTGTAAAGATGCTAATCAAGTAATGGGCCTACAGACACATTGGAGTGTATATGACAACTATCTGCAACTGTTGGAAATCCATGACACGAAGGTCAGAAAGGAGATAGACTCACGACACGAGGGTCGGCAAAAAGATATACTCACGACTCGAGGGTCGGAAATGAGATAAACTCACGACACGAGGGTCGGAAAGGAGGTAAACTCACGACGCGAGGGTCGGAAAGGAGATAAACTCACGACGCGAGGGTCGGAAAGGAGATAAACTCACGACGCGAGGGTCGGAAAGGAGATAAACTCACGACTCGAGGGTCGGAAAGGAGGTAAACTCACGACGCGAGGGTCGGAAAGGAGGTAAACTCACGACGCGAGGGTCGGAAAGGAGGTAAACTCACGACGCGAGGGTCGGAAAGGAGACAAACTCACGACGCGAGGGTCGGAAAGGAGATAAACTCACGACGCGAGGGTCGGAAAGGAGGTAAACTCACGACACGAGGGTCGGAAAGGAGATAAACTCACGACGCGAGGGTCGGAAAGGAGATAAACTCACGACTCGAGGGTCGGAAAGCAAAGGACTCACAACACGAGGGTTGGAAACTCACGACTCGAGGGTCGGAAAGCAAAGGACTCACAACACGAGGGTTGGAAACTCATCAAACTCACGACTCGAGGGTCGGAAAGCAAAGGAATCACACTCACGACACGAGGTTCGGAAAGCAAGGGAATTACAACACGAGGGTTGGAAACTCACGACTCGAGGGTCGGAAAGCAAAGGAATCACAACACGAGGGTTGGAAACTCACGACTCGAGGGTCGGAAAGCAAAGGACTTCGATGTCCACATAACAGGACTCTGGTTGAGGTATACCAATAACCAACGCTTGTAACCTCTGGAAGAGATTTGAAAATCACACTGAAATGCAAAGATGCCACTGAAGATTGGACTTTCAGCTTCAGACCATTGAGGATGACGACCCTGATGGTTATCAAGTTCATAAGTTGTTTAGCTCACACCTGAACTTTAAACTGAACACCTCCTAATGAGGATAAAATGCCAATGCATAGTGTCTTGCCCCAGCCTGTAAGGACTTTGAAGAAATTTGTCTTGTAAGGACCTTTTGAGATTTGTTCACATCAAACTGACTTGCCCCAGTATCGTGAACTTTGAAACCGTGCCCTGATTGATCAGTGTTGTAGTTAGCTTCAAATGTGCTTGGGTGAATGCCCCTGATTGCTTAGCACTTTGAGAGATTCTTCTAATCTTGACCTGATTGCCTCAGATTGATTGAAAACTTACTTGATAGAGTATTCAAATGCTTCTATGCCCATGAGGGTGATCAGACTTTGAAATATTGCTGCCTCTACTCAACGGAGTTCGGAAGACAACTTGTCCTTCGGGAGGATAAACGTTTCATCTGAAGTTCATGATGGAAAATTTCTTGATGTTAAGCACTTGTTCATATGCAAAGAATGTTTATTATGAGAAATATAATTCTAATGCAAAGAGTATGTTTGTCTCGAAGTTTAAAGAAACTTTTTTGAAAGGATGTCGTAACATCGAGTTTTTTTGAAAGAAAGATGGTGTGATACCAACTCAAGCGCTTAGCGGATCTCCTAGGAGTCAGCTTACCGTATTCTCGTGTATAGTTTGCTTTCGAATTAACCCTGCTTCAATTAGGACTTTTAAGGGTTGTAACGTGGCCAAGTTCACGGTTTTTTTTGAAAAAAAGATTTTTAGGCTCAAAGTTATTTGGTTCCCACCCCCTTCATGATGTTCTCCAGTCCTAAGTTCAGTTAACTTGACACGAGCATTCATCTTTCAAGAAGAACTTGAGATATTTAAGGAGTCAAAGAGGTATTTGGACACGACAATCACTTTACCTTTCGTTTTTGGTGTCCGATCACACGACTTTGTTCTTGATTAACAATTTCATTATCATTTCCTCTTTTTTCCTTTTTTTCTTTCTCTTTTTTTTCTTTCTCTTTTTTCCTTTTTTTCTTTCTTTCTTTCTTTCCCTTTTTTTTCTTTCCTTTTTTTTTGACAAGTCGTGTGATCCCGCACTACCTCTGATTTGTTTGAAGTGATTGTGACTGCCTGAATTCTTGGTAGATGAAGAATTACCATTGTGGTATCCTCATCGTTTAACCTTACGATATGAGGGATAACCACCGTGACTCTGATGTTGGTCTCAACCTCCGGAGGTGAGGAATAATTTTGATGTCTCAATCTCCTGAGGTGAGGGATAACCGTTGTGGTTTTGACGTTTCGTCCTCCTGATGCGAGGGATAACCATTGTTGTATCCTTAAGTGCACACTCCTGATGAATTTTGAATGCTCAACCAGGTTAACTGAACACTACCCGGCCCCTGGGTTAAAAATAAGGGTTTTTTTTAATAGAAAAGAAACTCCTACTTCGAAGGCTCCGAGGGGTTAACGAAGGTTTCACTCCCTTATATCTCCAGTGTTTGGGAATTTGAAACAATGCCTGTACATCATCAACAGGGTTCTACTCAAAAGCATACCATTTGAGGTTTTTAGTATTATGTTCATCATTCTCCCTTCAGAGTTATCATGCTTTGTTAACAAGAGTTGAGTATCACAAAAAGCATAGAGAAACATATAAGAGCAAAAACGAATGGATTTTTTTCAAGACAAACATATCCAATGCATTATGATTATAGTTCAAAAACAAACAAGATTTGCATGCAACAGTATTGAACAAAACAAGAAAGCTTAAACATGAACATGCATGATGAATTCAGAATTGCCAACATTGAGGAGATCCTCTCCGTATGGACTTATCGCTTCAAAAGATCCGTTGAGTCAAAGGAGAACTTCAATTCTGGCCCTCATGTGCAAATGTGATAGCCTTTGAGTCAATCAGGTCTTGAACCTTGTCTTTGAACGGATGACAATCCTCAATCAGATAACCAGGTGCCCCAGCATGGAGAACACTTTAGACCACTTCCTGGAAGAAGATTTCGGCAAAGTCATACAGAAGTTGCAAGTGTCCAGCTTTTAGGGATTTGAGCCATGCAAGTTGTGCACAAACTCAAGAACACGGAGTCTTGCTTATCCCTCGGTCGGGAGCCCTAAATATAGCTGCTGAAACAAAAATCACCATCATGAATGGAGAAACCTTGTATTACTATTGGTGAACAACCATAACCTCTGTCGTCTGGCCATCAAGGTCGTTACTTGGAACACACAATGGTTGTTGGGAAGGAAGCCTCTGGCAGTACCAATTGCAAGTGATTCTCATGAGTTACCTCTTGAGGAGGATCAAACATTCTACTTGTGGCGCATGAAATGGAATTAACCGGTGGAAACCGTTATGAATAAACTCAAAAATATTTGCATCGAGCAAGTTCTGGACTCTTTATACCACAATACCCTGTCAGGCTTGACATTATGATCAGGTGCCCCGAGAATGGAAAACACCGAGTATTGTCATCGAAATCAGGAGAGCCATCTGTGGTGAGAATCACCCAAAGCACGAATCTTAACCAACTGAAATTCCAACAAGCGAGGAAGCAACTGAACACCAGACATTAGGATTACATCAGCTTGTTGATCTTACTCTTTTTCCGTCTCTGTTGACAAGAAAAGGACACTGACAAGGAAACTCCAAGAGATGAGGTGACTCGGAATATAAAGCAGAACCTTGAGAATGAGAGGTGCCTTTGTAGATCACTTTTTGGATTATTGTATGGCAGAAGATTCTGGCGAAGTTACACGAAATTTGTAAGTGCTTTAGGGATTCGAACAATGCAAATGGTGCAATGCTCAAGATAGACAATGTCTTGCTTATCCCTCGTGCGGGAGCCCCAAGCAATTTCAAAGACTTGTAGATCTCGACATCACGACTAGGTGCCCCAAGATAGAATTCACACCTAGTGCCATCGTCATCAAGCAAAGAATATGTAGACATCCACACAATACGGAGCTTAACCAGTTGCAAATAAAGCAAGCATGGAAGCAAATGAGCATAAGATAAGTCTTCGAAAAGAACCACAACTGAACTTTCCTCTTGATCGTCCCACAAAGTTCCATGACCGATCTTTGAACATACAATAAGAACCAATCAAGTCTCTGAGTCTGGTGAGAGTACCAAGTCTGAATAAGAGACCCTTGATCTTGAACACATGTTATGCATGGAATGTATGAGATGCATGATATGAATGCAATGCCATGTTCATTCAATTTCCAAGGAATCCTCATGTTTTGATTTTTGGCAAGCAAGAGATGGAAAAGCTCGACATGAGACTTAAAGATATGATTCCTTGGAAATGGAAGGAACATGTATGCTAGTTATTTTTTGTACATCATTTTTTGGAAAGTAAATATGCAATGATGCAAAGTGGTGGGAACCACAATACTGGATATATCTGGGATGCCGAGAAATCACACGGCACAGGTTCAAAGGTTCGGCACTAATTCGGAACTCCCCATAGATCACGAGCCATAATCAATAGAAACAGAACCATAGTCATCATAACAGGAACAAAACCACTCGAACAAGAACCACAGTAGCCCTCGAACAAGAACCATGGTAACCCTCGAACAAGAACAGCGGTAACCCTTGATCAAGAACCAAAGTCACCATCAATGTACCTGTTAAGCAATGATTGATTCCCGCCCCACTCACGGGTAAATCTAGGCCAGGGTAGGTCAAAAAGCCAACAGAGGATCGAATGTAGGCGCTATCATACGATATTGCCTCATTCCACCAAGCTCTGCCCGTGGATACGTGATCAGATCAATCAGGCATACGCCTTCTGTCCGTCACGGCCACTCTATTCCTAGTTCCTATGGTATCACTCATAGCCTGGGTATTGGGCCTTTTACCTCTTGAAACACCCACCCACAGATAGAAATCCAGACAGTCCAGAATATGATGCAGAAAAGTAAAAGCGCACATAGAATGCAATGCAAATAGATAAATATGCAAAGCAGTAAAAACACCCAAAGATAAACACACAAGCGCTAGGATCGACTCGCTAGGTCCGGACCAGCAACAGGTCAAGACGTCCCCAGCAGAGTCGCCAGCTGTCGCTACCGCGAAAATTAACAGAGTCGCCACTAACATATTTATCCTGAAAAGGAAGGGAATGCCAGCAAACCACAAAACAAAACAATGGTCTCACGACCAGAGAAGAGGGTAAGGGAGTCGGTTACGCGAGGGGAAGGTATTAGCACCCCTCGCGCCCATCGTACTCGATGGTATCCACGCATGTGTCTAAATCTATGGGTGTGTAAGCAAACTACGCTAATCTGGACTAAAATGAATGCAAAATGTAGGGAAAAGAAAGGATTATGCTCGCACGGGCCCTACCCCGCTGCCTACGTATCTGTTTTGCAGAATCAGAGCTACCGTAGCTCGGCTAACTAATTTCTGTTTGTTTTGTGTTTTTTAGGTGAACGAGTTACATTCACACTCCGCTGCTCGACCTTTGGAGACTTATGCTTGGGAATGGAGCGGAAATAACAAGCTCTTAAGAAAAGAAAATCAAAGAGTGTGGTTGGTGTTTTAAAAGAATGCATGAGGAAGACCTAAGCTAAGGGGGAAAGCTTGCTACCTAATGTTATCATACAAAGGGTATCAGTCTAAACTAAACTAATCAACCTACGAGGGAAAAGGGAAGCAAACAATGAGCACACAAACGAGCATCCGCTCGTAAAGCAAACAAACCAACGGTACTGACCGAGTGGTAGAAAAGCGGTCCCGCCATAGCCAAGGGGAGCAGCTCAACCCAAGTCAACCAAGCATTAGACCTCGCGAAAATGATCGGGCCATAGACAAGAGGGCGGACCCCCCTCAGCAACCAAGCCGTCACGGATCGTAAAGGAAAACGGTGCGTGCGTACACCGAGCATCAACGTCGAGTGACATGAGCTATAGGAAAGGCGGGGGTCCAGCTACATGAACCCTTTTCCTGACATACTCGATAACAAGATCTTTTGCACGTTCGGAAGCGAGCAACGCGAGGCGTGCGCATACCAAACAGACTCGATGAGACTAGGCGGGGGTTGATTACGAACCCTTGACCGCATGCCTTCCATGAGGACTTAACGGAGTGCCATATAGGACTTATTACACCGTGACTCCCTGCCGCAAAGCACAAATGTAAACACACCAACAAAAACAGAGCCTCTTTCGAGGGCTTGGCCAGATGTATGTCTAGGTCCTACTTCTCATGTTAAAGGATGATGCGAGAAAGCGATAAAGTACAGAAAGAAGTAAAATGAAACGGAATCAATACCAAACGGATGATGATCCGTAAGCTAAAGCGAGGAGAGTGAGTAAACTAGGATCCCGCGAGCGAGCTAGCAAAAGCAACAGCAAACATGTCAGCACTCCGATTAAAATCCGCATAAGCAATCAAGAATCGGCGCGATGAAAGTAAATCACGCGCCAACGTGTGCATCGGGCACAACGAATACCATACACCTGCAAGGGAAACAGAAATCCGGACAAGCAAGTATAATGATAAAAGATGTGTGTAGAAACGCGAATCAGAGAGAGGATAAATGTCGTGTCCCGCAAATAAAGCGGAACACGAGAGCGGGCATCGACCAGAGCCTCCATGTTGCCTTGCATACTAGCACACACGTTAGAGATAACAAGACACCGCAATCGGAATTGCGTTATTGAATTATAAGCTGAACCGGAAATGGATAACGGAATAGAAAGTGAAAACATAACAAAAGCAAACAAGAAGAAACATGGGATAGTATTCAAAAGCAAATCAAATATGTACACTAAAACTACAAAAGTCAAAACAAGTATTTACATGCACAACAGTACACCGAAACGGCGAAACCGGGTAAAAACAGTGAAAACTAAACTTGTCAGAATTAAACCAAAATTTTATTGCAAGGTTAAAACGTGCTAAAGAAGTCAAATATGCGATTAGAATTTACAAAATCGGCCCGGAAGCACGACTTTCGGAACAGGGGCAGTAGCGAAAAGGGTAAAAAAAGTTGGCCGAAACTGAAAATAAACTATACAAACAGCTCCGAAAATATTATTACGTATGAAAAACATTAATCACATGCTCAAAAACTCTTCCTAAATCAAAAGTTATGACCAATTTGGTAAAGCCGACATACCGCGCGCGTAAGCTCAAAACAAGTAGAAATGCACCAAACAAGTGAAACAGAAAATTTTCAGCACCTCTAACATATCTATTAGCACTTAATCAAACCATATAAACACTTGAAATCAACCAACAACCAAACATATCAATTTTCATGTCAAAAGTGCAACAAAAGGACCAATTTTCATGAGTTAAAAGGATGGAAACATAGTGCAATGGAGCCATGGAAAATTCTGCATAATAGTGATAATAAAACAGTCCCCAAAACACCTTGAAATCACCTTTAAACATCACACAAAAAACTAGAACTCAAACACACTTTGTTTATATATATTTCTCAAACATTTTTGTGAAGTAAAACTCAAGTACTAGCATGCTTTAATCACCACATTTATTCATCATTACCAAACAACCAAAACTTCCAACAATTAGTACCAAACATGTCAAGCATTATTCATCAACCAGCCAATCTAATACTCGATAATCCGCACGAACATGAATCAGACAAACTTCCAGCACTTCATTCCTTTAAAACACACTATTTTCCAACCAATTTTCATGCTAAAACTTCATCAATTACCAACCAAAATTTTCAACACTTAAGCACTTTTGAACAAGCTATTTCTCACTCAAATATCATGATATCAACAACATTTTAGCATCATAAAAAACTCTGCATCATTTAACCATGGAATAAGCTAAAGTCAACAAATCATCAACAAATCATCACTAAGATTTTCAGCACTTATATGTTGGTACTACCATGGCTCCTATGCATCTTTAAGTGTAAAAAAAAACAACATCAAAACACATATAAACTTCCAGCATTTCTCACTTCAAACTACCAACAAAGATAAAGACAAATCTAACAGGAACTCGCCTATCAACCAATACCAAGCCTATCCATCATTCACACCTAGAACCTTTCGACAAAAAAAAATCAGATTCACATCATTAATCAAGAGCTAGCACCAAACAATTATCTCAAACAATTTAGCAAACATCTAATATGCAAGCCTTAACATCAACAAAGTTCTTCACCAAATATCAAAACTAATTCAACAATCATCCGACAAATCACATAAACATAACATGATCAATTTTCCAGCATCTATTCAACTCTAGTTTTCAACTTATATCAACATAAACATCATCAAAACTCTAAAAGTTATTCAACTCACAACTCTGTAATTAAACTCAAGGTTCAAGAACGAGACGTTACCGGATTACCAAGCAAACGAAGTGCGAAGATAGAAGAGAACGCGCCGCTGAAATCACGACGAGGAGAGGAGGAGACCGGTGCTTGAATCGCTCCGATCGAAGAGAAAATTCCGACGAGTCACGCGCGGACGAAGGGCGGTTTGGCTGTGATGTGGCGGCGTGGAGCGGAGGCTGATTGGAAGTGATTTGCACGAGTAATTGAAGGAAGAGAATTGATTGCTTTTGGTTGATTTTGTGATTTGGTGTTTACGTGTTCTTGAATTTGTTCATAGTGTTCTTGATGAAATTCAAAGGAAATTAGTGTTTGATTGTAGAGAATTGAGAGAGAATAGAGGGAAAGTGTTTTTGATATTTTTGGGTGAATTGAAGTTATGAAAGAAAAGGAGGGAAAATGACTTATATAGTGTGAATGATGAAATGTCAAAAATGTCCTCGACGTATCTCTTTTTTGCTCGTTTTCGAGGAAACATGTATCGGTGCGAAATTTGGAAACAAAACGAACGTCACTGTGAAGATGATCAAATTTGTGACTCGTAGCCGCGAGAATCGTCTCAATCCGACAAACGGTGAGGAAATTATGCGCGTTTGAATGACGAGAAAAATCGGTTCATCTGGTGCGACTGTGCAGAATTTTGCGAGTACCGTTCAGAGAACGTGATAAAGCTCAAACTTCGGCTCGAAATCTGACTTAGCACGTGTGACGAAGAATCGAAGATAACGAAATTTCCGAGTGAATGCCGCCGGAATGGACTTCATACGATAAAAATCGAAGGAGTTATGAATTTTTGAACTCGGCGCGACATACCCGAAAACACACTTTTTACTGAAAGATTGCGACGTTCCTTAACATGCTGGGCATTTTTGGTGCATAATCGGCCGATGGTCCGAACATATGAAATCTTGGTAATGATGGCACGGATCCCCAGTTAAATTTTCAAGCGAATCCGACTGGCGGATTAGGAGATATGAATTTTTTACTGTCCGAAAACCTGCGGTTCAGCACCATTTTTCACTGTGAAATCTCCAGAAATTTATAAATCTGACCACCTTCCTCGAAGAATTGGCTTTCGAACCAAACACGAAAGTTGTAGATATCTTCGAAACAGTCGGGGACACGCGGGAACTCGGCTCATATCATCTTCCAGATAAGACTTATGAATTTTCTCGTATTTACACCGTTTAAACCATTTTTCACACCTTATCTTCATAAACCCATGAAAACTCTTTATTATTTTTCTTCAATTTTTGAATGACGAAATAAACGTCTTTGATAACTTATAGCACCAATAAAGAGGGCAAATTTTGGGGTGCAACAGTAGGCCCAAAGCTTAACGCTTTGCCGAGCTTATTTTAAAAATAAAACAAACTCTTTTTTAGCACACACGACACAGATTTTCAAAAAGGTTCCCGTGGAGTACCACGGATATGAGGGGTGCTTTAAACCTTCCCCTCATATAATCAACACCCGAACCTGAGTTCTCTTTCTTGTTTTAAAAAACAAAACTTTGGGTTTTTCGTTCTTTTCCCTTTTCCTTTGAAAAAATAAAGCGCGGTGGCGATTTCAAAACGGAATATTGATTCGAGTCAATCCCATGGCTTCGATATCAGATTTTCCCCGCTACAGAAAAATGGCGACTTCACTGGGGATCCAGTTTTAAGTGTGTTAAGCCTATTTTTGTTTATCTGTGTGTTTTTATCTGTATATATTGTTATGTGCTTTGTTTGTTTATTTTCTTTTTCTTTTTGGTGCTCGATGGTTCCTCTGTGATGAGATAAAGTTCTAACCCGAACTTTGGTGAGTAACTTGAGATAGGAGGTGGTAAGACCAATAGTTGCATGTCAGGAGCAATCCTTAACATGAGCATCATATGGTGGAACCCCAATCAGTGGAGGCCTCATGGAAGGTAGTAGAGGTTGTTACGAATCATCGTGATAACGCTATTACTTTCAATAGTGAGTGTCCGTAGAAGCTGAATGGCCTAGAACCCTTTTAACCAATCTAAGCCTTTTTAGGATGTAGTGCAGAAACAAGATCAAGTACCAATTTGAGCTTGTTGTCATGCGATACTACGCTCAGACGAGGTCTTTTTAGGCATATTATTGGCGCCCATGAGCAATTGTGCGTGCCGGTAGTATCCGATAGAAGATTGAAAACTCTGGGAACCTTTGTAGAACCCGTTCGGCAGGTACAAAATTCCCTAGTACATACCTTTGTGGGTGGTTCTTAACCTTGACTCCATGCCCGTGACGTCGAACCTTTGAACCCTGTTTGTGCGACCATGTGTGATCTTGATTGTGATTGATGCATAAAACATGCATCCATGCATTCATTTGATTTCCAAGGAAATCATAGGTCTTTCTTTGTAAACATCATAAGTTTCATCAAACTCAATGGATCTTGGGTGTCGATGAGGTGAAAACCTTAATCCACCAAA